>NC_053134.1:20072128-20237128 GCF_010015445.1 Perca fluviatilis | reverse complement strand
TTCAGCTTCTGTAAACATTACACAGAAACATGGACAAAATTGACATGTCATTGTATTTTGTTAGCGGCAACAACTCTTTCACAATCTGCTGTTGAGTCGAGTCACTCTGGCAGCAGAGAGAAGGAAATATAAAAGAGGACGGAACAGAGAGATGTAACAGAGTGAAGTGTGTAGTTTCTGGACTTCTAACAGACTTTTTATAAACTCTGTCTTAAGTTTTTGGTAACAAAGAAACTCATATGAACCTTCCCCTACTTTCAGAGGACACCTCTCTGGAAACATCTGGAAAGTGTTATCAATGGGGCCCCCAAGATGTTGAAAAGAAGGCCAGTTGGCTTGTAGCCATTGGTCAATTATTGATCCCACCCTAAGTTATGAAGAATATATAAATACCATGTGTTAACAGCAGAACCTCAGAGTGACTTTTGAGAATTGGGAAACTGGTCGCTCTCCGGGCTCTTCAGAGCTTGTAAATCGATGCTGAATTCCTTGTTGTAAATAAACCTTTATAATCAAGAAACCGTGTCGGCAGATTCCTCTCTACACAGCAACGCACCATCGTTACTACATACACTACAAGTGTTAGAAGACCATACTGGGGACAGATAAATTGTTTGTTTGCAGTTTAGTGCAGGGTGTTTATGCGTCGACTTCTGCAAATGTACATTTCATGTGCTAAAATCTAAATTTCATTAAGTATTTGCAGGTACTGCATGTAGAAATTTCCCGTAAATGTCTGCCTGTGCTTTAGGGGCTGTTTGTCAAATCACAAACGTATTTCTAGCTTACTGTCAAACATTTGATACCGAGTGGAAAATACAAGATGATTAGCAGGGATTACTGTCGCAGTCAGCAGGATTCTTAAAATACTTAGACTAAAATTTTAGTCTCTTTAGTTTTGAAATCTTGAATATTTCTCTGTAAAATTAAGCAACAATCAGAGTTCAAATGTTAAAAAAGCATTCTGTGTTATTATTTATTAAGAGTTTAATACCCAAAACTCAAGAAAATAGGCAAACTCCGCAACTGTTATCAGATACTTTGTTTATAAAAGACCCCATCGCTCACAGTAAGACGCTGACAAAGAAAATGTGTTTTCAGGGCATTTAAGATTATTAAATCAACATATACACAACCTTGTGTGTGTCATCATCGCATGCATGAATCAGGTCTACTGAATGCTTCCACATTTGTCCTTGTTATAGGAGACTGATTTCTCGTGTCAGCATTCACAGACTCCAGCAACTGTAGTTCCATACACTTTGCTGTCAAACCCACAGAATTAAAGTTCTGCTTCCTAACTCATGCTTAGCCACTCGCTTCTATTCTCCTGCTCTCCCAGTTTTAATGATATTTAAATGCTTTATAATTGAATTATGTCTCCATTCCTTATAGAGATGATTGTTGACCAAAGATGGGCTGTCAGACATGTATTGAACCTGTGTCACCGTTTTGTTCTGAATGGGGTCTAAAATGAATTAGGTCTACTTATTTTCTTTCATTTATTGTCATTTATGCAATGGTCCTGAACAATTTGCTACATGTTCCTTTAAGACGCCATAGACTTAAAAGGGTTAATCTTTGCCTTTTTTCTTGCGAATTACAGGATCATATTACCAGGCCTCTGAAAATGACTCAAAGACTTAATTTGTTATTTTTTGGTTGACTTGCTCATAACCCATAGGCATATCGGACTGTTGATGATCGGTCACAAGTAGAATTTGCTTCATTCTGGGGTCACTATTGGGATTACCACAGATCTAATAGATGATGTAGCTTAGTTTTTTCCCACGTTATCATTTAAATCCTGTTATCCACAAAGTAACATGTGAATTTGTTACTTTTTTGGCCACTCTATGTATTGTATCACTTCACTTCCATGCTAATATTACTCAAAAAAATGCCTAACTGCATAATTTTGTCATGTACCTCTTCATCTAGCTCTGAGAAGTAGGGTGTGTTCAAAGGAAGCTCGTTCATACAGTATATGTGGGTTGATTGATGTGTTTAGTCTGAGAAATGCTGAGATGCTCCACTTCCTTGAATTAGGTGTTTTCATGAGTAGCTTCATGCTTCCTTAAACAGGTTCTGTCACAGCTTAAAATTTGATGTATTTTAGGGTTTCTCCTTATCCAAAGCAGCCCATTTATGTAAAAATCAATGACTGTATGTATGTTTTCCCACTTTTAAAACTGTACAATTGTAAAAACTGACTATTGGCTCCTACATCTGTGGGACACATGACATTTGAAATATTCAAATGTGGGGATATATGCCACTGAGCTGCAGTGGTTGAGCAAGTATTCAATAAAAAAAACAACTCCTGAAGCTATTAATCAACCCACGCCTGAACACACACCTCATTGAAAAAAACATCTTGTTACATTTAGGGTTGGGTACCGAAACTCGGTGCCAATAGGGAACCGGTGCCGACGTAAACGGTAGTAACGAGACCGAATAAGAACGAAAGTTTCGGTGCCTCATGTCGGTGCTTGACTTTACACTACACCTGACAGCACGTAACATTAGCCTACCTTTAGCTAGCAGCTGGATTAAACACCGGTAAAATGCTGACAGCTAACGTTAAACAGTGTAAAGTGTGACTGTATTTCACTGTGGAGGACTTCAACAGCGGGATGTAACAGTCTGCACTGCAGCGCAGAAGCTGCCGTTGTCGCAATTCATAGATATACAGTATGTTTATATGGTCGGAATGAAACAACACAGACGGTGCGTTCACTTGAAGCTGCCGTTGTCGGAATTAAACAACACAGACGGTGCGTTCACTTGCAGCTGCCGTTGTCGGAATTAAACAACACAGACGGTGCGTTCACCTGCAGCTGCCGTTGTCGGAATTAAACAACACAGACGGTGCATTCACTTAAAACAGGTAGCCTCGTGGTGCATTCACAGTAATTGTAAAATACCCTTTTCCCATCTGGGGTTCAACAGCAATTTACTGGTGAAATAAGTTATTGTTATTGTTATAGTTATTACATCATTATTAAATCTTTAATTTTGACCATGGCCTTAGCAATAAACAAGTCACTGACCCTTATTTTTTTTCTTCTTCTTTTTTTTTTAATTTAATTGAAAAGTACCGGTTCAGGCACCGTTTAGGCACCGGCACCGTTTTAAAAGTATCGATTTAGCACCGGAATCGGAAAAAAAAAAAACGATACCCAACCCTAGTTACATTACATGGTATTGTTTTTCTGTATCACTTGAAACTTGTTCCTTGAAACTATGAAACCTGCAACAGAAGCCATAACAAGTTGTTTTTAACTTTGCTTAATAAGTCTAAAGGTGACCAAATTGAATTTATATCAACAAAATTTGACAGAATAAACTGGAAAAAAAATGCCCCCCCATACATCCAAAATACCTATTACATGACTATTGAAACATATGAAAATCACTACAAAATAAAACAAATTGGCAAAATGGCTGGTTTGCTTGGTATATATTATCTGAAGGCACAGCGCTGCACCCACTTGTCCCATACATCCCGTATTGCTGCCAATTTTTCACGCTCCCGTCGAGCCTGCCTTGACATGGGAGAAAACATTGAATGTTTTCAGAGACATAGTGGCTGGAAATATTGCCCTTCCAGTGTCAGCATTCCATAGGCCTGCTGTTGCTTCACCTACTGACTTGTAACACTCCTGCCAAAATGAGCAACCCAATTTAGGAATGCAGGTCTGTCACATCCATATCTTTCCAACTGTCCACATACACACGACTTCCCTCTAAATTTGTCATCTCAAGTATATCTTTTTCAAGTGACGTCATGAAAAGCTCAAATGCTGATTTTATGTCTTGGACATGGCTGACAGCATATCTGGTGGGGCCTGGTATCATTTTTTAATCACATTAGCAGCACTAAGTCTACCCTGTCATTCAAGTGGGGAGAGGGACCATAATCATTTTTCCATTTTTGGAGGTAACGTGTCTGCTGGTGGTTGAGAGACAACAGAAGGGTCAACCCCAAGAGGATGTCTCGTAATCAGGGTCCTCCTCAACATTATCCTCAGTCTCTCACAATATTTCCCCCCCCTCCCTGAGTGTGTGTGTGTGTGTGTGTGTGTGTGGGGGGGGGGGGGATAAATGGTTGCTTATAATGGGCAATGTAGATATTGCATTAAAGATCAGCCACTTCTTTCTACAACAGTCGAGAATCCTTTTGCAATTATGTAAGCACATCATGTAATCTGAAAACTGCTGCCCTGGTTAAAAAAACAAAGCAACTGATCTCAGCCGGTATTCTGTCTGTAATGGAGTGGAATGGAAATTTCTAAGTGACCCCAAACTTTTGACCGGTGGTGTATATATGACAGTGTTTTAGGAACTATTTCAGAACTTCTCTGGTGTGCAACATCCTGGAAATTAGTTTTTTCAAAATAACCTGAAAACTTACAGTAAGTAAAGCAATGTCAAGCTTTTTAAGGCTATACTGTTTTGCATATTCAAAAGGGCCTTAAAATACATGGAGGAAGTGGTTCAAGATAAACAGCTGTGCAATGACAAGCTGTCTTAATACTTGTGGCAAACAACCCTCATAAACTAGTCCAGGACTGAGTGGGAGAGAAAAAAATCTGACCCACAATTTGGAAATTTTAAAAAGGTCCAATGGCATGAAAATTTCACTTTGATGTTTTTTAACATTGATATGCGTTCCCCCAGCCTGCCTATGGTCCCACAGTGGCTAGAAATGGTGATAGGTGTAACCCGAGCCCTGGGTATCCTGCTCTGCCTTTGAGAAAATGAAAGCTCAGATGGACCGATCTGGAATCTTCTCCTTATGAGGTCATAAGGAGCAAGGTTACCTCCCCTTTCTCTGCTTTGCCCGCCCATGAGAGAGAGACATCATGGCTTTCAAACGAGCAAAGTGGCAGTTGGTCAAGGCTACACCCCCACCCTCCACCTTGCCCCTCCCTCTCTCCTCTTCAATAGCTACAGGCACAGAAATGGCACATACTAAGGAAAGCTCATTGTGGGACTGGCTCTGGTGGCTGTAATTCTGTACCAATGCTCAATTTCAGGAAAGAGACTTCAGATACAGTATTAGGGGACCACTGAGGTCTATATAAAAGCATCCAAAGAGCACCATGTCATGGGACCTTTAATATCATAGCATCACTTTTTATATAAAAGTGTGTATTTTGGAAGATTGGGGGTGCTGTGTATATATTGCGTGATTAGACAGAGAATTACAGTAAGTAGGTCCAGTTTCGTACAAAACTTAAAAAATAAAAACAGAACTAAGAATTGGGAAGTGTTGATGATTGCTCCACACTTAAAAAGCACAACTGACTAAACTTGTGCCGTACTGACATAGAGCAATACGCAAACGTACCACTCATGGTTTGGTATTTATTCCATGAGTGTGAAGTAAATAAACCACCACACACAAAATGACCTCATTTGGCCCAAGTAATCCGCTCAAGTGGGCAAATGCCCAGAGATGTGTGTGTGCGAGTGTGAGTGTGTGTGTGAGTGTGTGTGTGTGAGTGTGTGTGTGAGTGAGTGTGTGTAAGTGTGAGTGTGAGTGTAACTGTGAGTGTGAGTATACCAGGGAGCTGAAGTCCTGAGCCTGCCACAGCAGCCAGTCCTCGCTGAGTGTGTACAGAGCTTTCTCTGTAACGCAATCCACAGGTCCTTTTGCTGTCTGCTGCGTGAGAGCGCTCACCATCAGGAAAAGGTGCTGGCCAACGCTTTCCTGCACAAGTTCAGAAAATCTGTCAGTCAAATGAGGCACAGCAGATGTGGTAACTGTGTGTGGAGCTGTGGTGTCAACCACAAAGAGACAATTAAGTTTGTGGCGTTTTTTCTAATTTGGTTAATTCAGGTTTCCAGTAACAAAAAGGGGCAGGGATTGTTAACCAAAATTTGATGTTAGACGCTACCAGAATTTAGTACCGACAAACATTTATAAATAAAAATCAACAGCTGAGCAAATATTTTGAGCTGTGTACAGGTAACAAATAGCTGCACAGAGCTAACATTTGTAACCATGGTAATGTTTCCTTTAGTTAAAGCTGTTATTGTGGGCAGACAAGGTTAAGAGAGGATAGGATGTGGTTTATAAAATGGATAAAGTAACACCTTTACTTTGGGATGTGACTGTCAATAGTTGGTAACTAGGCCTGTTGGGGCCTCACAGAGAAATAAATAATCACAGGGCATAAACACAGCAATATTCTGCAAAATATTTGAAGAACAACAAGCAAAGGTTTATCCAGTCGCGGTTATTCATCATGCAAATTGAGAAAAAGCCTGCACAAATACTACGTGTATTGCACAAATTGTAAAACCATTTGGTTTCAAAACTTGGGGGCGTGCTGCTATTTCTGTATGGTGTAATAATTTTTTTTTAAACTTCTCAGAACATGTTCCGGTTTACTTCAGACACTGTGTTGTGTCGACATACACAGTTTTATCCAGATTTCGACTAACAAGAAGTTGAGTTAAAGGTAAAGACAAGAGTAAGAGTCTACAGCCATGCTAGCAGCTCTGTGAGAATGGGCATGCTCATGTTAGCATGCACACATGCTCACAATGACAATGTTAACATGCTTATGTTTAGCAGGTATGTTTTTAACCTTGATCACCATCTTACTTAGTGTATTAGCATGCTAACATTTGCTAATTAGCAATAATCACAGAGCACAGCAGATGAACATGTTATTAGTTTTGCAGGAATTTAATTATAAACCAAAAAGGGAGAAATTTTAATTTTTGACCTAATGGTGGTGAAACATTAAAATTCATGGATCACTGAAGTATTACAATTCATCCTGAGGGGAACACAAATGTCTGTACCCATTTTTTATGGCAATCCACCCAATATTTGTTAAGATATTTAATAGGCCTACTGGACCAAAGTAGTTGAACAACTGACTGACAAACATTAACCATCCCTAGAGCCAAGATGCAAGCATGGTTAAGAATAGCTGAACTTCTCCTTGAAGTTTTATAGAACAGCAAAACCTAAAACTGACCCTGAGGAAGCCATAAAGGCAGACTGACATCCAGTTGGTTAGCAGTTTCTCCACGATGGACTCAGTGCGTCGTAGCAGCAGCTTGGGCTGAGCATTGCTGCTCTGCTGCATCAGAGCCTTCAGCAGAGCCTCCATTACCTCCGTCAGGTACGACAAGTTGTTGTGGAGCGCTACGGTCAGTAATGAGGCCAACGCACACCTGGAAGAGAGCAGATAAAGGTAAGGAGACAAAGTAGGCAAGATCAGGATGCAGGATGGGAGTTTAAACACGATACAATGCCGAAGAAGAGAAAAGAAAAATATTGTGCAATGGTATAATCGAAGGGACGAACAGAGAATGTACGAAGAGCCATATAGAAAAGAATAAAACAGTTTACCAGACTCAACTATTTGTTGATTAATCAATTAGTCAGACAGAAAATCCATCTCCAACTAGTTTCAAAATCAATTAACTCATTTTTC
This sequence comes from Perca fluviatilis, assembly GCF_010015445.1. Taxonomy (NCBI): domain Eukaryota; kingdom Metazoa; phylum Chordata; class Actinopteri; order Perciformes; family Percidae; genus Perca; species Perca fluviatilis. Next base: position 20,229,665 of record NC_053134.1, on the reverse strand, counting down.
AAGCAAACATGCTATCTCGTTTCAGCTTCTTAAATGAGAGGATTTGCTGCTTTTATTTGTCATATGACAAAAATGTAAAGCTTTGATTTTTGGTAAGTTGATTGAACAAAAACAAATTTAAGACATCAACATAGGTTCTAAAAAATTGGGAATTACCTTTTTTCACTGTTACCATTTCATAGACTAAACAATTAATGGATTAATCGAAAGACAGATTAATCGATAATGAAAACAATCGATTAGTTGCGGCGCTAACTGACACAAGTAAGTAACTAACAAGAAAACAAGTAGAGTCACAAAAAAAACACCCAATGATGAAAGTGAAGGGGAAGAAAATAGGATACACTGAAAGAGACCACAATAGGCAAGAATGGAACCGAAAACTGAAATATTAACGTGGAAACGAGCAGACAAAAATGAAGTAATTGATAGCATACAGCAGATGAGAATAGAGTACGGGTTGACAAGCAGAAAGCCTGTAAGACACAAAATAGAATAGACCTATTTTACTACGCTTAATACATCGGTTGTATAATACTGTGTACAAGAGATAGTCCGGCACAGTGAAAGATTACAAACTGACTTGTCTTTGATGGTGAAGCTCTTCTGCTCCTCCAGAGCGTGCACCATAGATGTGAGGAAGAGCTGGTCCTGGATCAGCCTGGACAAGCCCTGGCAACATTCGTCAAGCTGAACCTTCACCACATCCTGATTTCAGGTCAGATACAACAATACATCACTGACAGAGTTATACATCGCTGACAGAGTTATAAAGTGGTACCGACAAAGACAGCTGGTATCAAACCTTACCTGACCGATGTCTTTGATAAACGATGTCATCAAAGATTCACTCTGAAAAACAATAACAAAAAATGGCTTTGTAAATCTGGGAGTGATAATGCATTATATTTGATATTTCATAATTGACAGCATCAGTTTGCATTATTTCTATCCAGCTCCACTGTACCTCAGGAAAAAAGATTCTGGAGGCAAAATGCTTGTAGTCGAGGAAAGGAATCGCTCCAACATTTTCCATCAGGTCAGCATTCTCTGTCTGCAGATCCACAAAACCTGTGGACAGTTAAGGGAGGCTGCTTTCATGGACTATAAACCTGTTTGTGTCGGGATCTGGCATGGCTGGAGGAAACACTTTGTACAGAAAAACAGTAAGCTACAAAGGACAAAGCAGATTATATGTAAGTGTCAGGGAAAACAGTAAACTTGTGAAGCAGGCATCCGTTTGCAGGTCACAAATAAAAAGACGAAGTAAAAATGGGGGACAATCTGCACTTCACCTCTGCAGGCCCAAAGCTGATTGCTACAAGGCCTTGCATGAGCATGTGTGTGAACATTGTGTACAACATTTGTTTTTTTAACATCTTCCAAATAAGGAACAAGTTCAGGGCATTTCACGCCACAGAAAAGGAACTGCATGTGTGTGTGTTTAACTGTAGACTGTAAAGTGGTTAAACACAGAAGCTAGTGTCTGATAGGGTTGAGCTAATTATGAAGTACGATCAGATACGGTTTCCAAAATTCGTAATTGCCATGCTAGCAGCTCTGTAAAGTGGTACATGCAACTTGAGTTGCATGAACCTTTGCACAGCTCTCTCTGGAGCCACTAATGCTTTGTAAAACTTGTTTCATCACATCCAGCAGTACTCTGACCTGATGCATCATATGGTTTGTTACATAGAACAATCGGAGAAGCCCTCACTGGAAACCGTTTGGAAAAGAGCAGGCACAAAAAATACCTGGCAAGAGATTGAATGAACCATCTATTACGTCTGCAATTTGTTTTGAACGAACATGCGCGGCTGTCACATACACCTAAACCGCGCCTGTAGCTGCCAGCTGCTCATCACCGGACTCTGATTCGTTTGGTTAGCTGGTATGTCAGACACAAGCGCGTTACCTAATGCCTGACAAGATTGGTTTTCGTGTGATATAGGATCCCACGATTCCCACGTTATATCACGCAAATCCAGCTGCCGTGCAAGGTAAGCAGTACTCCCCAAGATCAGAGTTTCTCTTTAAGAGATCACCAAAGTTGTCTCATGTCGTCATGAGGGAAGCATGGCTAAAAACCATCGTAACGCTTGGATGGGGATTAGCATGTTGTTGATTAGGGCTGAGTAATGTTTGATCATTTCTGATAATAGTACTGCTGCAATACTTGATGTTTAGTTCAGAACAGCAATACATTAACATATTTACATGATTGGGTATACAGATAGTATTATATGAACACTTTATTCTACAAATTCTTTTAACAAAAGAAAACAACTTTCTCTAAATATTGTATAAACAAAAGCAGTCATACAATAGTTTTGCCTAAAAAGAGAATGGCAGCTCAGTGGTGGCCTTGTATGGCTTCATGCACAAAGTCTATTTTGGCAAACGTGAGCATTTACAGAGTATACAGTATACAGAGGCACATAAGAGAAGTAGATTATGCTGCAGGAGTGGCTTGAGAAGTTTCAATGGAAGTTTTGATACTTATCCAATTTGTATTCTTTTTTCCACTGTTTGAACTGGTCAGTATTGGAATCATCTATTGCAACCCACATGAATCCAGGCTGTTCACAGCCACTGTTCTCCAGGAAAGACTAAACTAAACATTTCTACAGGGGATGTGTGCTCAATACCCAATATATGGGCTCACCTTAACGTTAAACTACAGATGCATTTTGAAATGCATTGTGAAAATGTGTTGCTAACCTTGTCTAATGTCATTCCTGATGTCGAGCTCCAGGGCTTCCATACGCTTGTTCATCTTAGCAGTGAGCTTGTTCTGTTGGCTTCGGTAGACGATCACCACGGCTGAAAGACACAACCAAGCAGACAAAGAGACTCTAGTAAATAAAAATAGAAAATGGTCTTCCTGTTAAGGTTTGACCTGTATCGGCTTTTGAGGCTGCTAGTGGACCAAAATGGGTCAAATCATTCCTCATCATCCCTACTTTGTTTACTTACCTACAATAATGCAGGGTATCAGCAGAAGGACAAGAAGCATCAGGTACAGATTGAATGAAGAGCTAATGTTCAGTGTCACTGTCTTGTCTCCATACTTTATCTGTAAAAAAGCAATATATATAAGGAATTTTAAAGAGCGCAAATACATGTTTACTACTTTGAAAAAGTCTAACTATTGCAGAGAAACAAATATACTTCTGAGGACTTTTGATTTATTTGGTACCACATTATACTGTTGTAACTATTATCACAATATAGTATTGTCTAGCTTGGTGTCGTGTGGCTGAAAGATTTACCATTAACTGCTGAAAGTTAGCGTTGGCTGTCCTTTTAATCTCACAGATGAAAAAGTCAGTTTCATTACTGGTTTCTTTGGTTTTCATGATGCAGGGGTGTTGGTTTTCTTCCTCAACGCCCCACACCTCCAAGTCTGCTACGGTCATCTCCAGTTTGTCTGCCTTTTTCTGAAGTAACAACAGAGACAAACACTGACCTTTTCTGTACTCATGTCAAATATTTGTGCATGTGTGCTAAAAATATGCATTACCTGTATGGTGATGCGCATATCGTCCCCTGTCCTTGTGGATGTGAAGCTAGTGAACTCGGGCTCTGGATAGTAGGTCATTGGTAGGCAGGCCAAGGTTTCATTGGCTACTTTCAGAAACACAGTGCTAGTAGAAATATCTTTTTCAGCTGCAGGTGTGTCATAGGTGAGACTCTGCAGAAAGTTTGAAAAACATGATGTGTTATATATATATATAATATACCATAATCTGTAAATGGCTTAACATGACATGGTGAAAATGGTGACATGGTAAACTTAGCAATGTAATGTGACATGACGACTGCACAGCATAATACAATATAACCATGTTACACTGGTTGAGATAAAACAACAACATATGCTAATACAACATAAGACATAAATAGGATGCCAAATAAGATTAAATATTAGATGATGTAACATACTGCAGCCTAACAAAAAGAACATGTCATAGCATGACGTAACAGGTAACGTAACTGGACATAAAATTTGACTTAATTCACTCTGCAAGTTTTTGCATGTGTATTGAAGCTTGTGACTACAATGTCATGTATTATATTAAACTTAATGAAGTGTTACATGACATAATGCTAGAAGAGTACATGTGATGTGACATGTGTGACAATACTATAATTTGGCATGTTGTCATGAAACGTGACAATGTACTGTAATGCAGCATGATATGATGCGACATAATTAATGTAAGACAAATATACAATAGGACTTGTTTCGTCTACACACCAACCTGATGGTTCCTGTTCTTAGGAGGTCTGACTTCCTGCGGGGCGTGGCTGTGCGTGACCCCTTCCACAAACTCCAGGTGGGATCCCATGAGTGTGATCTTCCTCTTCCCACTACAGGACACAGAGCAGCAGCCAATCAGAAAATGACTTATTTAATACAGATTCAATACCAAAGAAAGTTTTTGTTTTGTTTACCATGACAGCCTGATATGATGGTAAAAACACATCTGTGACTACCACCTTTATATAAGGGTTACCTACATATGAGAATTTAAGTTTAAATCTCTCATTGTGGTCCCTGGAAGCTTCAGTGTTCACTACAACTTACAATATAACTGGACTAAAATATGATGAAAATGTAAAAGAACATAAGAAAAGGCTGGGATGTGCTAAAATACATTAGGATCATCACTCAATTGGGCCAAAGTATTCGACCAACTCAAAGACAAACCAATACAGACTGCTGACTAGCACCCTAGTTTTCCTTCAAGAATTTGCATCACAACCACCAGAACAATGAAGAGAGCACAATAGAAATCTGTGTAGGCTTACTGGTGGTTGTAAGTGACAAACCACCATACTGGAAATCACTTTGAGGAAGGGCTGAGCTTCTGTGCAATGGTGCGTGGTGAAATGATGACATTGAGGTAAAAGCTCCGTTGTTCTTAAGTTAAAACTTATCGCCTCTTTATGTTAACATAATGGTGACAAATTAATACCTATGGTCCTGAGATTATTACATTTTTTATGTGTATCTTCCAGCTACATGTACATAAATTGTTTTTGCACGTTAACAAGCAACAGTGTTACAGACGTTTTAGAATAAAGGCAGAAGTGACATCTTCGGTTGCCGCAACTAAAAGGGAAGTGATCTTATGGTTAAAGATATTGGTTTGGGGAAGTGTCTGTCTTTCTGCATGAGATGCCCCCCAACCTGTAACTGTTTACTCACTTACCGACATTGTTTCCTAGAATAAGACTCAGTCAATTCTATTGAAATTAGTCAAAGCACTGGGGACTCATCACATAATAGCCTACCTACGTTTTCACTGCCCTTTCTGGGTGTCTTTTAGTGTTGACAGCGCTGTTTAGAGCATTCATAATGCCAAAGTATCAAGTAAGAATGTTAATTAAGTTCTAATAACTTAGTGATAACCATGATGTAGACCATTGCGTTTATCTTTTAAGACCACATTTCCTATCAACCCATGTGGGCTTTATAATGCCTCACTATTGAAAGGGGCTGAAGTTCATGTGTTTGTTCATAATCATTATTCTACTGTTTCAATAATGATTAGGTTGAGATTTATTGATAGCAGCATGCTGCATGTGCCACTTCAAATTCATTGTCAGAGTGTCCTGCTGAAAGAAGCTTTTCTTGGTCCATCTCCAAAAAAACCTAGCACTCATGTGCTAATAGTTGTAATATTTTTTCACTCCTCCACTCACCACTTTAGGATAATATGAGAAAGAAGTTTTCTGGTTAAAAACATTGCCAAAAGGCAAAATTAATGCAAAGCTACACTCATATCCTCTTTTCATATATATATATATCATCAGAAACAAGACTATGCTATAACATAAGTGGCTTAACATAAACACCGTTTTAGGGGTTATTTAGAATCATCATTCATCAACATACAGTGAATCAGGTTGCAGTAGCCTATTCTTGTTCTGTTCCTTATTTATTAGGTAGGTGCTCATGGACAGTATAAAGAAATGAAATTGAGACATCTACACAGCTGTATTTGTTTATATTAATAAATGGCACTTTTTTGAAGTATTTAATGTGTCAACTCTCACTGATTCTTGCTTACTCATTACATTGCTTTAGTACTTTTAAGATCTTATGTGGTGGGCCGGCCTGGGCCAAAATGCCAGGGCCGATTTTTGGTCCTAGTCCGTCCCTGGTCATACCTAATCCAGGTGCTGCTTGGTACAATGTGGGTGCAGGATGGGGATGACCGGTAGGTGATTGTAGCATTGCCATGGCAACTACCATCTGGGAGGAGAACACATACTTTGACCACGCCTTTATTATCGGCACTGGGAATGTGGAACGTCAGTTTCACACCAGTGTTGTTCCACACAGGAGATCTGATCAGAGCACACAGACAGACAGACAGACAGACAGACAGACAGACAGACAGAGTGAGAGAGAGAGAGAGAGAGAAGAGAGAGAGAGAGTGAGACAATGACAGAGAGAAACATGTTAGTCTCACTGAGATCAAGACCCACTAAATTTGTAATGAAAAATAGTTAAAAACATTGTTACAATAACTGAAATTGAAAAAAATCTGCCTCAACATAAATGAACATCAGTTTAAACTTTGTGAAATAAGTTTGATATGTTTAACACAATGCTAACTGCCATTAAAAAACATTAACACTTAAATAAAAGAGAATTAGAAAAACAAAAAAATGTCTTCTAAAAATTAGAAACAACTCTAAAGCAAGCCTATGAAGCACACTCAGCTTTACTTGCAAGTTGATGCTCAGAAACCAAAATGTCTGTCTGAGCTGACAAGCAAAGGGTGTCGGTTTACACTTTAAGAATAAAAAATCCAGTTTCTGAAAGAGCTGTGAAGTATTGGCTAGATTTTCTAAAACTTGTTACACCACGTATCATATTCACTCTCCAGTACCACCATTATGGCCCACGTTAAAATAGAGTAGCATAGGCCTACCCTATTCAGCTATGGACAGTTCACGCAGGAGACTGGTTGGTTCATAAGAACATTATTTATTGTTGACAGCCACAGACACACTGTACTTCCTCCGTCCCTGCAGCTCGTAACTATTTATGGATGTATGCGCAGTCCGTTCACAAACGTGACTACGTAGCAGGCTGATCTCAAAACAAAAATATTTCAACGCAAGGAAACCCTTATTTCAAATTACTTTGGACTGATCATGGTTTAAGTATTATTATTAGAAATGTTGTAGTATTTCTACAGTATTATGTTTTTAAAGATTATTTTTTGGGGCTTTTCCACCTTTAATTTGACAGGACAGCTAGGTGATAAAGGGGAGGGGGGGGGAAGAAATGCAGGAAATCATCACTGTGTCGGATTCAAACCCTGGACCTATGCGTCGAGGCATAAACCTCCAAGTATATGTGCTCTACCCAGTATATATATATTTTTTAAATATATCAGAGATTCCATCCATGTACCACTACAGGGAGCTCACGTACCACCAGTGGTGCTGGTACCACAGGTTGAGAACCAGTGGACTAGACAGTCATTGATAAGTATCAAGTCAACTGTCAAAACTGTCAATTTGATGAATATATCAATTTGTAATATTGATGACTTTTCCCTTTTGTAATTGCCATCTTTAAAACGTAATTCATAGTGCGAGCATAATCTTAGTCTTACTCTTGTGGAGTGCAGTCCATGTCCGCTTGGATCCTCACTCTGGTCACATCACTGAGGTTAGAACCAGACAGCACTGCATGGTTTCTGCCGTAGAAAGACACCACACTGGGAGTGATGGAGGAGATCTTGGGATTCTGACAGTAAAACACACACAAAGATATCCAGTTTGAATGCATTATCTTCGACTGATGTTTTAATCTCTACTGAATGTGACTAAAGTGAGAATCAGAGGGAAAATGTGTTTGAGAATTAAGGATTAGACTCACAGAAAAGTTCATCCCTGACTCCATCTTTTGGCAAACACTGTCCTGCAGGAGGAAGTTAGGAGAAGAAATGAAGCATGACATTCACTTTGAAGGTTCTATTAAGAGTTGATTCAAGACCTGTTTCAGCTAACGTTAGCTTAAAAAAGCTGGAAATAATAAGTAAGAAATCAGCTTGCTTTGGGTATATTCCAACAACTATAATACAGTCGTATGTGCTGGATGTTCAGAAATAGCAAATGTAACATCTTGGTTTAAGAAGCGGTTAGCTTAACTAATTACTGATCAGCAATAGATGTGTCTCCCCCTGTCCTCGTAGTGAAGGTGACATCTTTGCAAAGTGTCTAAACTCTGAACAGCTTTGAGCAGACAGAAATGTGGTGAGTGAGTTAATGACTTGCTTGCTAACATTAGCTAACGAGACACAACATGTAAATAACATACATTTCTTTTTCTAACTTTTGATGGAAGCTAGTAGTTTGTTTCCCCTTTGTACTAATATCAGATTGGAATCATAATGAATTAAAAATATAATTACATTCCCCACTCCTTGATTTGCCCAGGAACAGCCTTTTTCGCTCCAGCTACATCCGGCACCGATACACTGCCGACACCTGCAAGAAAACAAATGTTACAACCTATTATTACTGTTAACACTCAAATATAAATCATAATGATTTAACACAAAGACCACAAGATAGGAATACTGTATATGCTACCTGATCAGAATCAGAAAAGTTTTTTTTGCCAAGTAAGTAACACTTACAAGGAATTTACTTTAGTGGTTGGTGAATACATAAAACATAATAAACATTAATATAAAATAAACAATAAATACAGAAACAAATATATACAAAATAGCTGTTTAACATAAGAAAAAAAAGAGGCTGAATTGTTTAGTGCAGAATTTGCAAAAAAATATAGTATGTGCAATGGGCAGGTGTATAGTCCAGGACGTATTAAGGCCAAGTCTGAGGACTAGGGGTCGGGGGTTAAGAGTCAATGTCAGTGAGGGTCCGGGGCCTTGTTAATAAGGCTGACTGCAGAGGGGAAAAAACTGTGGGTTGAGGTTTGGTCCGGATGATTTGAGATGGCAACCTCCTGCCTGAGGGGAGGGGTTCAAACTGTTTGTGGTGAAGAAACACGACCGCTGACAACCACATTCAACAAAGCAATCCTGCGCCTCTCCACTCTACACAACAACTTTCTCTCTCTCTCTCTGTGTGTGTTTGGTAGTCACCCACCAACCCCCACCACCTCCAGCCAGGCCAGTCTCACGTGTGTGTGCGTGTGTGTGTGTGTGTGTGTGTGTGTGTGTGTGTGTGTGTCACACTCTCTTTGTCTGTGTGTCTCTCTGTGTGCCCGACCACCTGTCTAGACACAGCTGAGAAGTCAAGAAAGCCTAAATAACTATAAACCTGGGTGTTTAATCTTGAATGTGTTTTATTTTGTAAAGAATCTGGCTACACTGTGGCATTCCTGTGTTAGATTACCTAACTGAGATGACGCAACTGCCGCTGCAGCACACGGGCTGGTTGGATTCATATTATTGTATATTTTCAGACATATTTGAACTTTTGAAAAAAGAAACTTTGAAAAACATTTTAGACATAATTTGGCGGGCCCCCCTGCACTTACTCTGAGGACCCCCTAGGGGTCACGGACCCCCTGTTGAATATCTCTGCTTTATATACAAAGTTTTTGATTACTGCCATGTGTGGGTCAATATGTGTTTGTGTGTTCAGCTTTCAGTTGTATGCATGTGTCTTATGTCAGTTGGATGCCTGAGGTTGAGTTTACAGCTAAAATGTATATTTGTACTTCTTCACATTGATTCTCAATAGATAAACCTTGGCATGACAGAAATAAAGAACAACCAGATTCCGGAACAAGACAAGGTTACATTATTTTTTCTGTATAACTGGGTCCTGATAATTAATCTTGAAATAGGTCTTTTGTTTTTCAGCTCTCTCTTTGATCATTTATCTTAGACATGATCTGTCTACTTAGATTTCTTTAAAATGGTAGTGGACTTACAGGACAGAAGTTGGCGGTCCCTCGATGTCTGAGCAGTTGGACAGCTTCAGTGCTTTAGACAATTGTGTCGTCCCAACTCTAATCTTAACTGTGACATGCAGGCCTGTTAAGGGAAAAAAGAAGTGAATATGTGATGTCTTGGAACAATATATAACATTAAACAACACAGATTTCTCAACTTCATTTGAGGGTTCTTGTGACAGTGAAAGTCATTGATCTTCAGGTTTTAAATTCACTGGATTATTGTATTTATCACATGTCACTGACCTCCAGCAGGAAGTGTGCTATTAGAAAGGACGCAGGTGCATTGTGGGAATTGTTGAGGAAGGCCGTCTCTGCAAAGCTTACTGGAACTTGCAGAGAATTGACAGGCGAAGTTAGACACCTTCTGACCCACACTCAGATGTGTCTGGATGTTAAGTGTGATCTGAGAAAGGAAGAATTGTGTGAAGAAGTGTTTGGGGAAAAAAAAACAAAAAAAAAAAAACCTGACAGTCACAACTGAATCAAGTTAAAAGCCTGTAAGTAATCTTCACCTGGCCTGTGTCGTCCTTTACAACTTTGTAGGAAACCATTTTCTGTTGAGAATCGTCAGGAATGGATAACCAGTCTGAATCTTGACAGTCATCTTCAAATGTGCAACTAGGAGGAGAACATTATGTTTTAACCAAGTTCATAATTCTTTGAAGCTGTCACCTGCAGATGTTGTTCCTGACCTTTTTTTAGTGCCACACCAGACACAGTACGGATCCTGTGCAGACCAACAGTCCTGCACATTTGTGTATGTGCTGCACTTTGACACAGGTACACGCTTCATCTAGAACAAAACATAGCAACACTTTAAAATATAGCATTTGTACATAAGACATTGTGATAATAAAATAATCTGAACCATTTAAAGTATTCATAAGCTCCCACGGCCTCACACGTGACACATGCACTGTTGTAATGTAACAAAGTACAAATATTTAGTTACTGTACTTACGTAGAATTTTCATGTATCTTTACTTTGTTATTTATATTTCTGGAAACTTTTACTCCACTACATTTCCCCTCAGCAAAATCGTACATTGGAGTGAAAGATTCTTCCTCACAAACAATGAATATTCTGTTTCTGTTTTTCTCTTTGTTGCTGTCATACTTTGAATTTGATGTTTAAGGAGGTTTGGAAACCCTGTAAATTATGCTTTACTATAAGGAAGCCACAATAAAGTTCATAATCAAGGTTTTTACTTTACCTTCTATTATTTAAGTATTTAATATCAGAAAATTACCTTTGATACTTAAGTACAGCAAAGATCAGACTTTAAGACTTTTACTTAAGTAATATTCTAAAAGGTGACTTTAACTTCTAACTACTAAGTATTTATACAAGACTGGATACATGTACAATGCACCTACCTGGTTTCTAAGTGGCAGGTACACGTGTTTAAGATCCACTTGATCCAGAAGCATTTTGGGAAACACTTGGCGGTCGTCAGTGGCCCTGTAGAGCACCCTGGGACAGGTGGTGTGATAGTTTTTGTCCACAGCAAGCTGACAACAACAACAATGTAGCTTAGTTATGTTTCTGGTAGACTAAGCTGCTGTGCTGGTAAAGATCAAAGGTTATGGTTTAATGGGTGGATTAAAAACTTGTATTGCGTGAAGTGAGCCAACAAACTAAGCTGGAGAGAGGGAACTCCTCTGGTCAGAAAATGTTAGTGGGAACAAATAGTTTTTTAATCAATTAATGTTAAAAGGTCAGCAGGCTAACAAACTGTATGCTAGTATGGCTAATTTGAATTTGGAAGGTTGGCTTGCCTGACCAGGTAACCTGGATAATAGAATATTTAAGGTAGGCTTTATAATAGTGGCTCACTTGGTTTTGCCTTACCTCTTGTTTTCACAGTGTTATTTAGCCAGCAAAATGGATTCTTTGGCTCTTTCTATTAAGATTTAGCCAAACCCCAAACCATTTTTGCCTTAAAAGGATTCGTACATGACATTCAGAACATTAATATAGCAGCAAACAACTATTTGCTATGTAAAGATATAGTGGAGTAATGGTGTCCTGAGCAGAGAATAAAGTTACAATCCCTCTGTGTGTGCTGTAATCTGACCTTCTCTGTTCTTCGCCAATTGTACATGTTTGTCTGCATGTGGGTGTCACACTATGTTGATATTTCATGAATTGGGGAACTAACTAAATTGAATTCAACCAAGGGTATCACATGTCCCTAACTAGTATATTAGACCTGTACAAACAAAATATTAAGAAAACGATCTGCTGCTGCAATCCATGGCTGTGTGGACTGAGTAGAGGTAGAGTTGCATTTCCTGATGAGTCGGTGGTTCAGGCATCTTATACACGTCAAGCCACTTGCTAATGACCACCACCATTAAGGTTGTTGAGGAAAACTTTAATCCATTAATGCCCTTCAGTCCTAATAGGGACGCTGTGTTGTCCTCTGACAACACTACAAGCTGAAACCAGCAAAAAAAAAAAAAGGTTTCTGTTGAGTTTCTGTCATTATGTCCAAATCATGTCACTTCCACTTGATACTGTGATACAACTATATTTGGTACTGCTCAGGCTAAATGTTTAAGCAGAAATTACATGGTGTCTCCCTCTTCAGCCTCACCCTCACTCCGTGTACGTCCTGGAGTTTTTCAGGTTCCGTCATGCTTCACATCCCCCTTTTGTGAGTTTACCTCCTCTGGAGATCACCTGACCACTCACCTGTCTGCACAGCTGGACCTACTTTCCTCAGTCAGTCAGTCTCATTGTATATGGAGAGCAGCTAGTTTTTAGTTTCCCTAGTGCCTACATTGCCATGCTGCTGTAGATGCTTGTTGCCAGTTATCTGCGAGTTTGACTTGCATCTTGCCTCGGTGCCTACCCTCCGGCCTCAGACTACCCATGGATCTGTTTGCCTGTTCTGACTGCCCAACTGTTGACAGTTGTTGACTGATGGATATTTGAAGTAAAACTGCCTTTAACTGTTCTTACCCTCTCAAAGTGGCTGCATGTGGGCCCTGCTTCTGGTAAACTGTGACAGGAAATGCATCTTACACTAGATGTTAAGAGGGAAAGGGTTGAGGCTGAGAGTGGGTATGTTGTTATTGGGGTCAATAGGTGGCTTTCTGCCAAGAAGTTTGGTTATAGTGGTTTGACCTGCTCCATCCAACCCTGTACACACCAACGCTACCCTGACAGGGAACCTACAATCCCACCACACGATTTGTCACATCAGATTTGATCTCATGATGAAAATGGGCAGATGTTAGAGAGTAAAATACATAAGTGTGATGATGATCATGGTATTATGTTAATTTGTGTTTCTTTTTGAAGTAGTATACTTGTGTATAATTTAACAAAATTAAACTAATTTAGGTCCCATATTGTAAACAGTGAGACTTCAATTATTAGGCAGGTCAAGATGCTTATATAAAAAGAAATGAGCATTTTATTGTATAAACAAATAATGCTATTTGGTATGTCTGATACTTGACCCCACCCAGGCAAATTCTCACCACCAATAGGTTGCATAGGTTTATACAGTACAGGCCAAAAGTTTGGACACACCTTCTCATTCAATGTGTTTCTTTATTTTCATGACTATTTACATTGTATATTTTCACTGAAGGCATCAAAACTATGAATGAACACATATGGAATTATGTACTTAACAAAAAAGTGTGAAATAACTGAAAACATGTCTTATATTTTAGATTCCTCAAAGTAGCCACCCTTTGCTTTTTTTGATAACTCTGCAAACCCTTGGTGTTCTCTCAATGAGCTTCATGAGGTAGTCGCCTGAAATGGTTTTCACTTCACAGGTGTGCTTTGTCAGGGTTAGTTAGTGGAATTTTTTCCCTTATTAATAAAAAAAGCAAAGGGTGGCTACTTTGAAGAATCTAAAATATAAGACATGTTTTCAGTTATTTCACACTTTTTTGTTAAGTACATAATTCCATATGTGTTCATTCATAGTTTTGATGCCTTCAGTGAGAATCTACAATGTAAATAGTCATAAAAAAATAAAAGGAAACGCATTGAATGAGAAAGTGTGTCCAAACTTTTGGCCTGTACTGTACGTATGTTCCAGTTAATTATCTATTATCTACACCACACACAGCATCACAATATCATCTTTAACAACAAAAGGCGAGTGGTCTGCACTTTCTGCATCATTTTTTCTCCAAGCTATCAGCGGTCTTCCCTTATGTGTTACATTTGCCAGCGAGTCAATAGCAAAGCCATTCTTCACTGTTAGGCCTCAGCTGCATAGCTGGGAGAAATACACTTAGGGGTTTTATGAACACTTGTGAAAGTAAACTCAGCATGAAAGAGCTTATTGTGTCTGGCGGAGGGTCACTGTGGAGTGTTCTCAGACTTCTGCTCAATACTATAATCGTGTGAGTGAGCATGTAGAATGCAGAATATTTACTGTCATATCAAGAAGCTGGAGGAAAAAGAAAGGGGATGACAGGAAGCTGTTGGTATTAACCAAAACTATTGCAAGAAATTGGACATTATTTTCTACGCCTTCTGCACTTACACACATCAATAAAATAACATTATGGTTCCAATTTAAGTTGTAATGGAAGCATTTTGGAGCATATTCCTTCCTACACAGCATCTTCCTTCTATCATTTAATAAACACGTTTGTTCAGGAAATATATACAATAGGTTTTCGTGACTTTAAAGTGCTCATATTATGCTAATTTTCAGGTTCATAATTGTATTTAGAGGTTGTACCAGAATAGGTTTATGTGGTTTAATTTTCAGAAAACACTATATATTTGTTGTACTGCACATTGCTGCAGCTCCTCTTTTCACCCTGTGTGTTGAGCTCTCTGTTTTAGCTACAGAGTGAGACATCTCACTTCCGTTCCATCTTTGTTGGGAGTCACACATGCGCAGTAGCTAGGTAAGGACTACTAGCAAGTCAGAAGCAGAGTATGAGGGCGTGCCACGCTACCAGTTAGGCGAGCATTATAACGTGTGTTACAAAGTGACGCACGTTTATCTCTGAAGTAAAGGCTGGACTACAATAGAGCTGTTGAAGCAGTTTGTGAACAGTATTTTCTGTTGGAGATGGTAAGTCCCTTTGGGGTAGACTTTGGGCTTTTTCACTTTGTAAATTTGTTATAACACAATAAACGAAAGGGAAAAAGACAAAAAGCATAATATGAGCACTTTAAGTTAATGTATAGATACTAGTTAATAGAAAAAAACAGAAATTGATTGGTTCATGCCATTACCTGTGTTGTTGAAGTACTGATTATTTCAATAATCGATGTGCATCACTATTTATACACACCTTAATGAGCTGCCCATCTGCTGTCCCAATGAAGAAAACCATCCAGGCCTTGTGTCTCACTGCCAGTACCGAGGTCATGGACTTCTGCCTGAAGAGCACCGCCGTGGGCTTCAGAGTCTTTGGCTGAGAGACAAAAACACATTGATCATCAGATCTGAATCAAACAGACATTTATGGATATCTGAAGACCTTTACAGATCAAAATCAGGACCAACCGGCAGTCTTATCCTGTCAGTGCTGCAGACACTGCAGAAGTCTGGATCTTTATCAGTGTCTCCGGTGAGAGGAGGGCTGATGTCAAACAGTAGCAGCTCTGTGTCGGTGGGTCCTCCGTCCACACTGAACACGCCGCTCCAGAGCACCGGCGGCCCGCCCGGGATCACGGAGGAGGCGAGGAGTCTGCTGCCTCTCCCCCCATCAGAGATGCTGAGGGTCGCTCCCCGCAGCGACCTGAGAGTCTGCGCTTTGTCTGTTTTGCCCTCGAGCCAAATGAGACGGACTCTGTTGCTTGTGTCACTTGAGGGCAGGTTAGAGAAAAGATAAATGGTTAAACTGATCTGAAATCCATCCACATACTCCGCATTGCCTTGAGGACAACGTTTGATCACATCGGTAGAGAACTCGCTAATTTCGGAAAATATAGTTCCGTATTGCTTGTGATTCGTGTTACGAAGTTGTACCGCTTCTGATTCCGTGGAGCAGCTGCTCTTTGTGGATTTGACTTCGTATAGCTGTACGGCAGTCAGAATGTAAGTCTCGGTAGTTGTCTCCTCCACATTCACCAGGAAGCCGATGGATGCGCTGCTGCGCCTTGGGGATCCAACCTGGATGTTCTCCGTATACTGCACATTTGAAATGTTCTTCAGGTCCAGCACCTCGCAGTAACCGCACTCGATCACACCGCAGCTGATCAGAGTTTTATTCTCAACAAAAGGCAATAACATGTTGACGCTGAAAGTCGCGTTCCGCTCATCCGTCTCAGAAACCCGGGAAAACTGCGCATCCATCTGACACCCGCCCTTCAGGATTCCTCTCTGAGTCAGACTCTGGACCAGAGTCAGGTCGTGGCTCAGCTGGTACAGAGTCTCCGCTGTAGCGATGTAAACCGTGTTGGTGGCCACAGCGAAGTGGCGGAGGTCTCCATCAAAAGTGAAGCCTCCATTCTCCTCCAGGCACCGAGCCTCTTCTCCCCAGAGAATGAACAACAGAGCCGGCAGCACGATCATCTTCTTGCAGTGATGACAGCTAAATGCTCACACATAGACGGTCTTCATGGCACTCCGCTCTCCTCCACAGGGTCACTGGTGTCGTGCGTAAAAGCGCAGCGCGCGTCTGTCGAAAAGAGAAGTGTTTAAAAGTGGGAGGGAGCGCGCGCAGCGAAACCGAAAACTAAAATTTCTGAGATACGATTTAGCAACATTACTGTTTCACCCAGCTGGATTTGTCCCACTTTTGCCACGTTTTCAAAGTCTATCCAGTTTTAGTCTAACCATAGAAGCCGTGTGTGCTGTGATGCGAGTTCCAGACGATGACAGCCTTTCATCACATGATATCTACCTCAAGAACCAAAAGCCGAGGCAACACACCAATGCTTAATCAAGCAACAGGGAGTTCTGAATGGTAGAACTCCCTAACCATAATTTACATGGCACATTTGATTCTCAGCATCTACAGGTCATTTAACACCCCCCTTTAGCAGAGTGACAGTAGGCTACAGTATGATTGAGTGTCGGTTACACAGAATTATCAGGTAACCATTTTAGACGTTAATATGCAACTTTCCGCATTTTGAAGCTACATTACAGCAAAGAGTATACCCAGTGTGTTCTGGGTGACATCTAGTGTCAGCTTTGGGAAGTTCTTTCTTCCAGTTGAATGTCAGTGACCAGTTGAATGCAAATAGATGTGACACTACTTGTTAGAATCACTGGTTACTACATTGACAGTGACGACCAGACAGATGGGACACAACAAATGTTTTGTTTACTACTGACTCATAGAAATGAGACTGTCCTACATCACAAAAATGTGACAAGAAGAATGGACTCTTGCTTTTGCACAATATGACCAAAGAAACGAGAAATCAGTCATATCAGAGAGAAACAATTTTTTCACCAACAATCAGCCTTAACTTACGTTTTTGACTTCGTGTTATAGGCTGCTGCTTGAGGATGGTTGGTAGTGTGAGTGGGAAGAAAGGATCAGCATGCAGGCGTTGATTTTATAGATAAATAAAGGGTAAGAAAAAGTTTGGATTATGCCTCTTGAGAGCATAATATAAATATTGATGATAAATATTTTTTTGGTACGAGTACAATTGTGTCAGCTACCATCTAGCTCTAAATCAGGGGGGATTGGTCCCACCTGGGTCACTAATTCCAGAGTTGCTCCCTGATTGGCCACAGACAGCAGGTGACAGTGTACGTTTGTCTACTGTGGAGGTTTTCTTTCTCACTAATTGTTTGCAGATAACCTTAATGAAATTATGCGTTTGTCCTTTTTGTGGCTGATCTGAATACTTTTTTGGTAACACTTTAGATTACAGACAGTTATTTTTTACCTACTGGGTACCTTTTCCTATACTGTAGTTATTTTTCGTGGGTACCTACTGTAGGCTAATTATTTTTTACCTACTGGGTAGGGTACATATAGCCTACTGTGATTATTTTTTTTACCTGGGTATAGGCCTACTGTAGTAATTTTGACCTACTGGTTACCTACACTGTAGTTATTTTTTTACCTACTGAGTACCTAGGCCTACTGTACTTATTTCTTACCTACTGGGTACCTACAGTGCCTTGCGAAAGTATTCGGCCCCCTTGAACTTTTCGACCTTTTGCCACATTTCAGGCCTCAAACATAAAGATATAAAACTGTAATTTTTTGTGAAGAATCAACAACAAGTGGGACACAATCATGAAGTGGAACGAAATTCATTGGATATTTCAAACCTTTTAAACAAATAAAAAACTGAAATATTGGGCGTGCAAAATTATTCAGCCCCCTTAAGTTAATACTTTGTAGCGCCACCTTTGCTGCTGCATTGCTGTACAGCTAGTATATGTCTCTATCAGTTTTGCACATCGAGAGACTGACATTTTTGCCCATTCCTCCTTGCAAAACAGCTCGAGTTCAGTGAGGTTGGATGGAGAGCGTTTGTGAACAGCAGTTTTCAGTTCTTTCCACAGATTCTCGATTGGATTCAGGTCTGGACTTTGACTTGGCCATTCTAACACCTGGATATGTTTATTTGTGAACCATTCCATTGTAGATTTTGCTTTATGTTTTGGATCATTGTCTTGTTGGAAGACAAATCTCCGTCCCAGTCTCAGGTTCTTTGCAGACTCCATCAGGTTTTCTTCCAGAATGGTCCTGTATTTGGCTCCATCCATCTTCCCATCAATTTTAACCATCTTCCCTGTCCCTGCTGAAGAAAAGCAGGCCCAAACCATGATGCTGCCACCACCATGTTTGACAGTGGGGATGGTGCGGGCCAGGGTGATGAGCTGTGTTGCTTTTACGCCAAACATAACGTTTTGCATTGTTGCCAAAAAGTTCGATTTTGGGTTTCATCTGACCACAGCACCTTCTTCCACATGTTTGGTGTGTCTCCCAGGTGGCTTTTGGCAAACTTTAAACGACAACTTTTATGGATATCTTTAAGAAATGGCTTTCTTCTTGCCACTCTTCCATAAAGGGCCAGATTTGTGCAGTATACGACTGATTGTTGTCCTATGGACAGAGTCTCCCACCTCAGCTGTAGATCTCTGCAGTTCATCCAGAGTGATGATGGGCCTCTTGACTGCATCTCTGATCAGTCTTCTCATTGTATGAGCTGAAAGTTTAGGAGGACGGCCGGGTCTTCGTGATTTGTAGTGGTCTGATACTCCTTCCATTTCAATATTATCGCTTGCACAGTGCTCCTTGGGATGTTTAAAGCTTGGGAAATGTTTTTGTATCCAAATCCGGCTTTAAACTTCTCCACACCAGTATCTCGGACCTGCCTGGTGTGTTCCTTGTTCTTCATGATGCTTTCTGCGCTTTAAACGGACCTCTGAGACTATCACAGAGCAGGTGCATTTATACGGAGACTTGATTACACACAGCTGGATTCTATTTATCATCATTAGTCATTTAGGTCAACATTGGATCATTCAGAGATCCTCACTGAACTTCTGGAGAGAGTTTGCTGCACTGAAAGTAAAGGGGCTGAATAATTTTGCCGCCCACTTTTTCCAGTTTTTTATTTGTAAAAAGTTTGAAATAGCCAATGAATTTCGTTCCACTTCATAATTGGGACCCACTTGTTGTTGATTCTTCACAAAAAATTACAGTTTTATATCTTTATGTTTGAGGCCTGAAATGTGGCAAAAGGTCGAAACGTTCAAGGGGGCCGAATACTTTCGCAAGGCACTGTATAATAATATTACAGGGTAAATGCACTAAGCAATGTTCTGGACATTTAGGAGGAAGTTGGAGATAAATTATACTGCAGTTTTTATGTCACTAATCTATATTATATTAGGCTAAGTTTACAAGGTAGGTTACAGTACGACCATAACACTGAGCAAACATCTGGACACCCGGCCCACCTTCTACTGCTAGATGACCATCCCCGCCCACAAACGACCTGCTGATCTTTTTTTCTTCTCACAACTTTACATTTGTTTTGTGGTCAAATAACTTTGTGACACAACCACAGGTAAATGGACCCACAATGCACAACTCAGGTACGCAGTTGCAAAATGTTTATTGCAAAAGTCAGACAACACTCACAGGCAAAGGTATCCAAAAGTGGCAGGCAAAAGGGTAAATCCAAACAGGCAAAAGTCGAAATCCAAGGAATACACAAAACGATAGGGACACTAGGGAATAACGCTCGAAGGCTGTACTCAGGGGAAGCAGACAATCTCGCACTGGGGTAAGGGGAAGACTGAACTTAAATACACTAAACAGAAAGGATAATGAGACACAGGTGCAGAACATTAGGGCGGGGTTGAACAATCACTGACAACAGGAAGTAAACAGAAAACACAAGAAACAACAGGGAACCTTCACAATAAAACAGAAATGTGAACACGACCGAAAAAAAAACAAAAAAGGACACAAGCGTAACACGGAACGTGACAGTACCCCCTCAAAGGCCGACACCGGACGGCCCAGGAACCTCGGGTGCAACCGGTAAAAGTCACGAATGAGATCAGGGTCCAGTATGTTACTGGCTGACACCCAAGACCTCTCCTCAGGGCCGTACCCTCCCAGTCCACGAAACGGCGACCCCTGCCACGCCTCCTGACAGCCAGAAGCCTCTTCACGGTGTAAGCAGGGCCGCCAATCAATCATGCGCGGAGGAGGGGAGTGGGGGTCGGCGAGAACCGCAGGCTCTTCCAGGACTGGCTTCACACGACTGACGTAGGAACGTGGGGTGCACACGCATGGACCTGGGGAGCTTCAATTTCACAGCAACAGGATTTACAACCTTTTTGACAGGGAACGGTCCTACAAAGCAAGGGGGCCAACTTACGGCTCTCCACCCGAAGAGGAAGGTCCGGGTACTCAGCGTCACTCTTCGGCTTCTGCGCTAGACAGGAGCTCGGGATCGACGACGATCAGCAGCTCTCTTGTACATGGAGGACTTGTGGAGCAGAACCCGTCGCGCCCAGGTCCGCTCCTCGGACGGCGAACCAAGGCCTGGGCAGATGGAACTCCAACCTCCCGCTCCAGATCAGCAAAGAGCGGAGGCTGGTAACCGTAAACACACTGGAACGGAGAAAGGGCCAGTCGAGGAGCAGGGCAGTGTGTTGTGGGCGTACTCCACCCAAATCAGCTGTTTGCTCCAGCTAGCAGGATTCCTGGCGGTCAAACATCTTAACCCCACCTCCAACTCCTGATTTAGAGGCGCTCCGACTGGCCATTAGTTGGGGGTGATATCCCGAGGACAAACTAACGGTAGCCCCCAGGAGATTGCAGAACGCCTCCAGAAGCGAGAGATGAACTGGGGTCCCCGATCTGACACCACGTCCTTGGGAAGTCCATGAAGCCTGAACACATTGGGAAGCATAACCTCCGCCAATTCGGCGAGGGAGGGTAACTTGGGCAATGGAACAAAATGAACCATTTTGGAAAATCTGTCAACAATGGTGAGGATAGTAGTATTTCCCTCAGAAAGGGGCAAACCTGTGACGGAAATCCAGAGATATGTCCGACCAAGGTCGAGGAGGGCACTGGAAGAGGGGTGAAGTAATCCAGCAGCGGGTTGATGCGAAGACTTGTGTGTGCGGCAACACAGGGCAGGCCGCCACATACTCCTTGACAGATGCCACGACCCCGGGCCACCAGAACCGTTGTCGCACCACAAACACGGTCCTTCTCACTCCTGGGTGACACGACAGCAAACTGGTGTGGGCCCAATGGACGACCTGAGACCTGAGCTCGGAGGGACAAAATCGCGGTCCGGCGGACAGCCGACCGGACAGGTAAGTCAACGGTAGCACGTTTCACTCGCTCCTCCACCTCCCATGACACAGCACCAATGACACAGGAACCAGGAAGAATGGTCTCGTCCGATTTAGGGAGAGAGTCAGTATCAAACAGTCGAGACAAAGCATCGGGTTTGGCATTCTTGGAACCGGGACGATAAGACAGGGAGAAGTTGAAACGATTGAAAAACAGAGCCCACCTGGCTTGACGGGAGTTGGGCGTCCGCGCAAAGCGGGCAGGATACTCCAGGTTCTTGTGGTCTGTCCACACCAAGAATGGATGCGCCCCCCTCCAGCCAGTGTCTCCACTCCTCCAACGCCACTTTCACCGCCAGCAACTCCCGATTGCCAACATCATAGTTCCTTTCAGCCGGTGACAATCTCCGGGAGAGAAAAGCACAGGGTGAAGCTTACCATCCGAGGCAAGGCGTTGAGACAGGATAGCACCCAGCCCAACATTGGAGGCGTCCACCTCCACCACAAACTGTCGGCCGGGATCAGGCATGGTAAGAACAGGAGCCGACACAAAACGTTCCTTCAGGACCCGAAAGGCAGAGTCTGCTTGAGGGGTCCACTCGTACCTGGACTTGGAAGAGGTCAGTTTATGCAATGGTGCAGCTACCGAACTGAAATTTCTGATAAACTTCCGATAGAAATTAGCAAACCCCAGAAACCGTTGAACCTCCTTGCGGTTAGTGGGGACAGGCCACTCTTTGACAGCTTTGACCTTCTCTGGATCCATGCTCATCACCCCCTCGGCCACCACATAACCCAGAAAAGAAACCTTGGGAACATGAAACTCACATTTCTCCGCCTTGACAAACAGGTCATTGATCAGCAGTTTCTGTAGAACGGCACGGACATGGTTAATATGTTCTGCAAGGTTACGTGAAAAAATCAGAATGTCATCAAGATACACAAACACAAAGACATTTAGCATATCTCGAAGAACATCATTGACAAAAGCTTGAAAAACAGCAGGGGCATTGGTCAAACCAAAAGGCATAACCAAATACTCATAATGTCCAGTAGGAGTGTTAAAGGCAGTCTTCCATTCGTCCCCCCCTCCTAATCCTCACCAGATGATATGCGTTTCTTAAGTCAAGCTTGGTAAACACAGTAGCGTCTTGCAACAGTTCAAAAGCCGGAGGAGAGTAACGGAGGGGGTACCTGTTTTTCACGGTGATGTCATTGAGTCCACGGTAGTCTATACAGGGTCGCAATGACCCGGCCCTTCTTCCCCGAAGAAGAAGTCCAGCTCCGCCGGGTGAAGACGAGGGTCGGATGATACCAGCCTCCAAAGCCGAATCAATATAATCCTTCATCGCCCGAATCTCAGGCGAGGACAGAGAGTACAGACGTCCCTTGGGAGGTGCGGTCCCAGGCAACAGGTCGATAGGACAGTCATAAGGCCGATGAGGGGGCAAGGCAGTGGCTCTGGATTTGTTGAACACCTCCCCTAAATCCATGTAACAGGACGGTACAGATGACAGGTCAGGAACCCTCTCCGTCACCGTAACCTCCGGGTTTACGGCAGGAAGAACGGAAGGTTCAGGGCCAATGGGGTAGAAACCGGAGCCATAGACACCCCACCCAGGGGGGGTGAGGAGGGACCCCCCTCCGGGCCCCCAGCCGGTCTGGAGTGGAAGCACTTACTGGAACAAGCCACCCCCCATCCCGTGACAACCCCCATGGTCCAGTCAATAAGAGGGTTGTGTTCACGGAGCCAGGGAAATCCAAGAATAACTGGAGGGAGAGAGGAGTTAACCAGGAAAAATGTCATAGTCTCTGTATGATGGTCAGGAAAACTCAGAGTGACAGGAGAGGTTCGATGAGTTACCTGCCATAGAAACCGACCATCCAACGCAGTAGCACTCAGCGGAACAGGAATCGGAATAGACCTCAGCCTCAATTCTCTAGCCAGAGAAATAGCCATGAGACTGACGTCAGCCCCAGAATCCACCATAATCTCCAGAGGCCTGGAGATCTCCGTGGAGGCAACTGTCACAGTAAATAAGGGGCGAGAGGGGCTGTTAGTAACAGAAGTATGGCTCACCAGGACCCTCTCTTTCACTGGCGAGCCTCTCCTTTTACTGGACACCGGCCAATGAAATGGCCACGCTGTCCACAGTAGATGCAGACGCCGTCCTGGATCCTCCTCCATCTCTCCTCGGGAGAGAGGCGTGCTCTGCCCAGCTGCATAGGCTCCTCCCCCCTTGCAGCCTGCGACGGTGAACCCACAGGTTGAGGAGGCGATGAGGGCATGCCACGCCCACTCGGAAAGAACCCCCTGTCGTAATTCCGTGATGAAGTCTTGCGGCACCTCTCTCTCCTTCTCGTTCAAACAACCGTTTGTCGATCTTTATAGCCAGCGCGATAGAGGCGTCGAGGTCCTCAGGCAGATCTAATGGGGCCAGGTGATCTTTCAGGCGCGCTGGACAACACCACACAGAAAAGCATCCATAAGAGCAGTCTGATTCCAACCGCTCTCTGCCGCCACCGTCGCGGAATTCAATGGCGTAATCAGCCACTCTCCGCCCGACCCTGACGAAGATGTACCAGCATCCGGGCCGCCTCTCTACCCGGGAGCGTGCTGGAATATCTGGGTAAAAGTCTTAGAAAGGAAAGCAAATGAGTAGCACAGAGGCGAATCCCTGGCCCACTCAGCCGTAGCCCACCTCAGCCCGTCCAGTCAGATGAGAAATCAGGTAGGCTATTTTAGTTCTGTCCGTAGGATAATGGACTGACTGGAGCTCAAAGTGTAAACCACACTGCGTCAGGAATGCTCGACAGTCACCAGACTCACCGGGCTTCGGGAAACGCCGGAGACAGGTGAGGCATGGCAGGAGAACCAGCAGATGACTGGCGGGCGGAGCAGCAGGATCCACACCTCCCGAGAGTCCAGTGGCAGAAACCGTGTCCAAGGAGCCTTGAGCGACGGTCGGCGTGGACACAGACTGGATAGCCTGGAACTGTGTTGACAGAAGGGAAACCTGATCGCACGCGCGGCCCGCTGGAAGCCCTGCTGGCGCTCCGCCATCCCACGCAACTCCCGCTGGATAGCAGACAGCACTTCCTCAAACTGATGAATCCGCTGTCCTTGGGCTGCAGTGGCGTTCTGCTACCGCGAGTTGGCGGGGTCCATGTTGTGGCGAGATTGTACTGACACAACCACAGGTAAATGGACCCACAATGCACAACTCAGGTACGCGTGCCAAAATGTTTATTGCAAAAGTCAGACAACACACACAGGCAAAGGTATCCAAAAGTGGCAGGCAAAAGGGAAATCCAAACAGGCAAAAGTCGAAATCCAAGGAATACACAAACGATAGGGACACTAGGGAATAACGCTCGAAGGCTGTACTCAGGGGAAGCAGACAATCTCGCACTGGGGTAAGGGGAAGACTGAACTTAAATACACTAAACAGAAAGGATAATGAGACACAGGTGCAGAACATTAGGGCGGGGTTGAACAATCACTGACAACAGGAAGTAAACAGAAAACACAAGAAACAACAGGGAACCTTCACAATAAAACAGAAATGTGAACACGACCTGAAACAAAAACAAAACACAAGCGTGACACAGGAGCGGAACGTGACACTTTGAGCGTGTTGAACGATGTTGTAACCTTATGTTACCCACCAAGCATTAGCTAACGTTACTTTTCAACCAGCACATATTACTGTGTTGAAAAGTGGCATGTAATTAATTATCACAAACTGATGCCTTGTGGCAAAAAAGCAGTATTATGGTTGAGTATTTCTGTGACATTGTATGATTTACAATTACTCTCCAACCTATCATCTGGGTCCCCGTGTTTTGACGGAAGTTACCAGTAACTAGAGGGTGAAAGGTTATAATGCCACTGACCAGCGACTAAAGGAAACGTCCCGTGTCAAAAATAAAATAACAGATTTCTCTGGGTTTGAAATTTGGTGAAAACATTTGGGATAGTGTTAGAACACAACTCAAAAAAATATATAACATGGGTATTGTCGTTTTTAGACATTTTAATGCAGAAATGTTACATATTGTACCTTTAAGGAGGGGGGTTTAGTTTTAGAGTCAGGAATCAGGTAATTATGGTGAAAACAAGAGCCAATCAGTGGTGAAGAAAGGGGAGGAAAGGAAGTGAGATACAGGAAGTGAGGAAAGCAAGTGCCAAAATAAAATGGGGATCTTTAGTACAATAGGGACTAAATAAAGAGTCTTAAGAAAACAGCTACGAGAACAAACATAAAAACAACAGATTATCTAAGTATGCTGGACTGTA
Organism: Perca fluviatilis; assembly: GCF_010015445.1. Taxonomy (NCBI): domain Eukaryota; kingdom Metazoa; phylum Chordata; class Actinopteri; order Perciformes; family Percidae; genus Perca; species Perca fluviatilis. The sequence goes on along the minus strand of NC_053134.1, from coordinate 20,203,657 downwards.
CCAAAGGTCATCTAACGTTACACCACTCTCAAGTCTCAAGTAAATATCAAGTTACAGCAAGTAGTAAAAGAAAAAGAAACACAAAAAAAAAAAACAAGGTTAAGTACCTGACTCTGTTATGGTATGTACAAGGTTATGTACGCAGTGACTTCCTGGAGTCTTGTCATCACCTCAAGGTTGCAACAGAGGACAGTTAAGTCACAATAAATCTGTTTGTTTGTTTTAAATCAAGTTCAGGCTGGATATTAATATTTTGTATTCATCTCTTGGAGTAAGTTTCCAACATCTAAGGTAAAATCCGGAAATAAAGATGCTAACATTTAAGGAAAAAAAACACAGGTACAATTTAACAATAACTGAGAAGAAGGCCTAATGGAAATATGATTAACATAAAAAAGAAGTAAGGGGACTTTGTGGACTAGACTCTAGAGGTTTAAGACGCTGACCATTTTAATGTAATGTCCCCAGTTTGAGTCTCTCGAATATACTCAATACCTAAAAAATGCAAAAAGTACCCTTTAATTACCCAAGTAAAAGTCCCTAAACCCTGGTTTCTATGCCAGGACAAACATTTGAAAAATAATAATAATAACAACAACAACAATAATAATAATAATTATTGGTTATGAGATACTGTAAAAGCCAAATACTACACCTGATACACCTGAGTTAAATATTAAAGGGGTTATAATATATTATAAAAGCGCTGGAAGCCCTGCCTGTATAGTTAAGGTTGCTTCTCACTACATCATGTTGAGGTTGCTTCCCTCTACATCATTTTGGGACCAAAGATTGAACTTTACCCCGTTAGAATAAAAAGTGTAATGTCTATTTTGAAAATGGAGTAGCAAAACATTCACAAGGTTTGGCGTGATGGTCCCAGCTTGTTGGTTTTAGCAGTGAGCTTCCTTTGCCATAGACAGAGAGCCACCAATACTGAAAGACAAACACAATTACGGTTTTAATATATTTTCTTCTTCTTCTGTTTAAAAGGTGTAGTAGGTAATGCCAGTTACACACTGGCTGCGTGGCGTTTGCGTGGCATTTCTGTTGCGTGTCAGCTGCGTGGATTTTTCTGTCTTTACACACCAGAAACGTGTCTGACGCGGTGCTGCTGCTACTAGTCTTGTCTGGACACATGTATGTTTCCCATTGATAAAATGAAATACCATGTTAAATATAAATATATACTGATCTGATTACAGCAAAGACAATGTCGGCAGTATTGATGGCAAAATAGGCTACAGAATATTTCGTTCTGTATCGACAGTTGCAATATTAGAAAATCGATTTTCTTTTTTAAATTACATTTATATCTGCATTTATGTCAAAACCTAGAGACTTTCAAACATCAATAAGTCATTTATTAATATGCATTTGTGTCTAAATGACATATAAACATCTTTTCCTCTTCTATTTTGCCTGGAAATGCTTCCAGCACGCTTGCGTGTTGCGTGAAAAATAGGCGTTGGTTTTATTTCTGCAGGCACGCGTTTTCGGCGTGGCTCGAGCCGCACCTGAGACGTGCGTGTCACGCAGGCAGTGTGTAAGCTCTAACCTGTTAACATGGGAGCCAAAATATAAACGGACACGGCACACAGCTTACACGCTCGCAAAATGCATCCAGTGTGTAACCGGCCTAAGACTTATAAAACTAACTTTCTGTTATATGTCAAAAATCCACCGCTCCCTGTTCAGATGCACCAGTCAGGGCCGGGGGGGTGGGTGGGTGTCTAACTGCATGTCAATCACTGCTCATGCACACGCATTCCTTCTCCCTTGTGGGGGGAGGGGCTTAGGAGACCGTTTTGAGCTTTAGCAGAAAGGAGGAGAGGAACTGAGAAGTTGTTGATGTAAAAACTTTTTGGCTAAGTCCTGGATCTTTGCAATCCTACCTACAGCACCTTTAAATGTCAGACAAATGGCATTTAATCCATAAAATGGCAACAAAAAGGGAAATATCTGAAGTTTGACCTAGATGGGTTTTAAGGCCACCACCAGTGATTTTGGATTGAACACCGCAAAGGTGGATATTTTAGATTCATATTCAATATGTTGAGCATTTTTCTCGGTGAGATGATCTACGTATATCCTGTTCCCTTATGGCTCCAGTCTTGTTCTAGTTGTGCATTGCCAGCTCTTGTTTTGACAACTCTTCTCTGCAGACTTTTTGCCTCAGCCCGTTGGCTTTACTTGCAGAAACAGACTCTTGTCACATTGCTTCCCGTTATTAGCTATGGAGTAAAGACTGTTTCTACTCTTTCTGCTTTAAAGTCCTCCTTCCAGTACTGCACATATCAGTCAGGGTGAAAAAGCTTCTCAGTTTGTAATTTTTTACCACTAAGGGGTGCCTAGATTCTATTGAAAGTGGTAGAAAACCAGCATCGAACATACACAATCCTCATCAAAAATTGTTACAATAATTCAAGTTGAGGTTTTCACATAAACAGCCGGAGTCGAACTGATGCAATAAATGCAGCCTTCATCATATATTTATCACAGTATAAATCACTTTATCAGTCAAGCCTAATTAGTGTACATACCTGACATAATACAGGGTATCAGCAGAAAACGGACCCGATGTACTAAAGATGGAGGTCCGAGTGTAACGGTCTTGTCACCATACCTTATCTGGAAAACAATACAGTCACAGCTATTAGAAAATGAATTTTACACTGGGACAGCTCATGAGAGCAGATATTCACTATGTGTATAATTACTACTTTGAGGTAAACATCACAATTTGAAAGTCATTGCGGGGAAACTAATATACTTCTGAGGACTTTGCTGTGATATACTGTAATCTGGTGCTGTGACCCACCTTTATTCTGTCTACAATCACAATAACGTTTCTGTTGTATTTCTGTATAATGGAAATTGGTGCAGTTTGAATGAAAGATTTACTTTTAAGTGCTGAAACGTAGCATCAGGTGTCCTTTTAATCTCACAGATGAAAAAGTCAGTTTCATTACTGGTTGCTTTGGTTTCCATGATGCAGGGGTGTTGTTTTTCTTCCTCAACGCCCCACACCTCCAACTCTGCTACGGTCATCTCCAGTTTGTCTGCCTTTTTCTGAAAACCCAAACAAACACTGTCCTTTTATGTATTCATGTCCTATATTTGTCCATGTGTGCTAAAAATATGCATTACCTGTATGATGATGTGCACATCGTCCCCTTCCCTTGTGGATGTGAAGCTAGTGAACTCAGGCTCTGGATAGTAGGTCATTGGTAGGCAGGCCAAGGTTTCATTGGCTACTTTCAGAAACACAGTGCTAGTAGAAATCTCTTTTTCAGCTGCAGGTGTGTCATAGGTGAGACTCTGCAATGAATAAAAAAAATCTAAACTTCTGTGTTTGTGTAATATATCTCTGTATATGGCATAACATGACATGGTTAAGATGGGGACATGGTAAACTAAGCAATGTAATGTGACATGACAATTATACAGCATAATTCAATATAACAATGTGACACTGGTTGATGTAAAACAACATATGCTAATACAACATGAGACATTAATAGGATGCCAAATAAGATAAAATATTAGATGATGCTGCAGCATAACAAAAAGAACATGTCATAGCATGACTTGACATGTATTATGTAACAAGAGCGCATTATACTGTATATGACTTGCTTCACTCTGCAAGTTTTTGCATGTGCATTGAAGCTTGTGACTACAATATGTAATGTATTATACTTAATGTAGAGTGAAATGACATAATGCTAAAGATTACATTTGATGTGACATAATATACTATAATTTGGCATACTGTGATATAACATGACAATGTACTGTAATGCAGCACGACATGATTTGACATGACATCATTAATATAAGACAAATATATACATTGTGGCATATACAGACCAACCTGATGGTTCCTGTTCTTAGGAGGTCTGACTTCCTGCGGGGCGTGGCTGTGCGTGACCCCTTCCACAAACTCCAGGTGGGATCCCATGAGTGTGATATTCCTCTTCCCACTACAGGACACAGAGCAGCAGCCAATCAGAAAATACTAATTTAATACAGATTCAATACCAAAGAAAGTTTTTTTTTCTGTTTTTTTTTTTTTTACCATGACAGCCTGATATGATGGTAAAAACACAACTGTGACTACCACGTTTATATAAGGGTTACCTACATATGAGAATTTAAGTTTGAATCTCTCATTGTGGTCCCTGGAAGCTTCCGTGTTCACTACAACTTACAATATGATTGGACAAAAACATACTGAAAATGTAATAGAACAACATTAAAAAGAAGTGTAGATAACATAAAGGAATGGTTGGAATGTGCTCAAAAACATTAAAAGGGGTGATAGAATGATTATATAGGGTATTTCACACTGTTCCTTATGGTCTCCTAATGGGGTATGTAACATTGGTTGGGCTGAAAATGGCCTGGTTGATATTTTATTGGCCCATATGCATCCCTGTGTTTTGGCCCTATTTGTAACAAGAGCTTTTCTTCCAAATATGGTATGGTCATGAATATTTAGATGAGCTGCGCGCTGATTGGTTGAGCGACTTGCCATACGCAGACATTAGAGACGCGCGCTGATTGGTTGAGCGAATCCCCAATACACATACATTAGAGAAGCGACAGAATCTCATATTCCAGACACTGCAATGTTTCATTACCAAATTCACTTCTGAGACTTTTTAAAGCGAGAAATCAACTATATAAAGCTGAAATATGGGCCGTTTTACAAAAATTGATGGCTAATTGCAAATTTGGTAAGACGTGTCGGACTTTAGGAGCTCCACACAGTCTGACGAGAAAGCGGCAGCCTGCTGGGCTCCATACCCAGCGCAAAGTCACCCTTTGTGGATACTGCACTACGGGGCTCCGCGGCCAGCTGCCGGCATAACTAATATATTTACAGTTTGAATTTCGTCACGCCACTTATATAACATCATTCCCCAATGTCTTATAAAGCTAACCGTTGTGTCCGATTTGATTTTTAAGGCATTTTTATGAACGGGTGGGCTCTTTGTAGGACGGGCAGCTGCTTGCTATATGTCCCATTCATTACAATGGGGAAATACCGCAGCTAGCTAGCTACACTGTCGCCATAACTAAATTATATTTACAGTTTGAATTTCGTCCACGCCACTTATATAACATCATTCCCCAATGTCTTATAAAGCTAACCGTTGTGTCCGATTTGATTTTAAGGCATTTTTATGAACGCGGCGTCTTTGTAGGACCGGCAGCTGCTTGCTATATGTCCCATTCATTACAATGGGGAAATACCGCAGCTAGCTACATTTTCGCCATAACTAAATTATATTTACAGTTTGAATTTCGTCCACGCCCTTATATAACATCATTCCCCAATGTCTTATAAAGCTAACCGTTGTGTCCGATTTGATTTTAAGGCATTTTTATGAACGCAAGGCGTCTTTGTAGGACGAGCAGCTTCTTGCTATATGTCCCATTCATTACAATGGGGAAATATCGCAGCTTGCTCACTTTCGCATAACTAAAGTATATTTACAGTTTGAATTTCGTCACGGCATGAATATTACAGATTCCTCAAGGTCTTACAAAGCTTAGCTAACACTTTTTAGCTAACACCGATTTCGGATTTCAACTGAATGTATTTTTGTGAATGTCAGAGTTAGGAGGAGGCTAGCTAGCTCTCATTGATGGACTCCATCTCACCGCGGCTCTATCAATGAGACTCGCCGGGACAAGAGGCGGTTATTTCCCGATTGTTTGTTTAAATAACTCAACACACATACCCATTATAAGATTAACTGGAACTCGCGCCGCGCCGGTAAAAGATTGCGGCGTAACAAGCTCGCTGACACTGCGGTCAGGCGGATGTAGCAACCCAGGTAGCACGGCGCTTAAACTCCGCACACAGTCGGAGAAAATTTACAATTAGCCATCCATTTTCGGAAGTGGCCCATATTTGAGCTTTATATAGTTGATTTCTCGCAAAAAAGTTTCAGAAGTGAATTTTGTAATGGAATAGCAGAGATCTGCGGACCTAGCTAGATTCAGAAATACATCTGATTCCGGTTAGTTGTGTCGCCTATGTAAATGTTGGGGCGTGACCGTTCTCTTAATACACCCAAGGGCTGAGAAAGGTTCCGGATTTTGAGACGCTTTACGCAGCAACTAGCTTTGTTGGGATTCGCCCGTTTTCAGCGGCAGTTTCAAAATATGAGGTTTTTCATAGTAAAGGGGTGTCAATGTGATTTTGAGCTTCTATGTATGTCCCATTTACCCACCGAACTGTCGTTATTCAACTATGACAGGGTAAAATCGGTTTTGCATTCTATCACCTCTTTAAGATCATCACTCAAATGTTGAGATATTCCGCCTTGGACCAAAGTGTTGGCGGAAACAACTGGCTGAATAGCACAAAACCAATAGCCATTTCAAACGAATACAGTCTTTTACTAGTACCCTAGTTCCTTTAAACATTTTGCATCACAATCACCAGAACAAAAAAAAAAAAAAAAAAAAAAAATTTGTATGCAGACTGTTAAATAAAAATATTTGTAGGTTTTGTTGTGTCTATAAGTAAGACAAACTTAAAGTTTACTAAAAGTTTCTGTGAAATGGTCGTGGTGAACTGATGACACTGAGGTAGAAGCTCCGTTGTTCTTCAGTTAAAACTTATCGCCCTCTTTATGTTAACATAATGGTGACAAATGAATGCCTATTACATTACATGTATCTTCCAGCTACATGTACATAAATGGTTTTTGCATGTTAACAAGCAACAGTGTTAAAGATGTTTTAGAACAAAGGCAGAATTGATATCTTCGGTTGCTGTAACTAAAAGGGAAGTGATCTTATGGTTAAAGACATTGGTTTGTGGAAGTGTCTGTCTTTCTGCATGAGACGACCCCCAACCTGTAACTGTTTACTCACTTACCGACATTGTTTCCTAGAATAAGACTCAGTCAATTCTAATGAAATTAGTGACAAAGCACTGGGGACACATCCCATAATAGCCTACCTATGTTTTCACTGCCCTTTCTGGGTGTCTGTTAGTGTTGACAGTGCTGTTTAGAGCATTTGTAATGCCAAAGTATCAAGTAAGAATTTTAACTAAGTTCTAATAACTTTATGATAACCATGATGTAGACCAGGGGTATCAAACTCATTTTCCCAGAGGGCCTCACTGGAAAAAGAGAATCCCACCGAGGGCCAGACATGTAAAGTTTATTGACGTGCTTTTGTTACTGTATGTACCTTTTTTTTTTTTTTTTTTACATTTTGTTAGCTTTTTTTCCTCATTTTTGTTGATTTTGTTCTGACTTTTCAGACATTTCTGTGCGCTTTTGTAAATTTGTTGCTTTTTCCGACATTACTTCTGTGCTTTTTGTAAATTTTTGTTGATGTGAAGCCCTACAAAAGTCATCAAAAGAGTTCCTGATGATACATTTTTTTTTTTTAACAACAACCAGTTTCACAGCCTGAATATGAGTCGGCAAATCTGCCAAATTCTGCTTTGAAGGTCAGATAACTGCAGTTCAAAAACACTTTCCTGTGTTTTTGGTTTGCGCGGGACTAACCAGGCGGGCCAAAATTTATTGTGAACCCAAATTGATATACCGGGCCAGATCTAAATGTGCAAGGGCGGATTTGGCCCGCGGGCCTTGAGTTAAGACCACATATCCTCAACCCATGTGTGCGTTATAATGTCTCACTATTGAAAGGGGCTGCAGATTCAGAAGCTGATCCCAGTGATGGTCTTGTTTGTTCACAATCATTATTCTACTGTTTCAGTAATGATTAGGTTGAGATTTATTGATAGCTGATTGAAGCTTTTCTTGTTCCATCTCCAAAAAAAACTCATTTTGCAAAAACACTCTTTTGCTAATAGTTTTAATATTTTTACACTCCTCCACTCAGCAATCAGTAAACTTTTTTATATTTAGAATAATGTGAGAAAGAAATCGTCATGATAAATAGTTATTAGTTAAAAGCATTGCCAAAAGGCTAAAGTTGTCACATCTTATCCTCAAAAAAGCTTTTATCAAACTCTTAACTTGTGTGTTGGGAAATAAAAAATGCCAACAAATCCAGTCATACCTGATCCAGGTGCTGCTTGGTACAATGTGGGTGCAGGATGGGGACGACCGATAGGTGATTGTAGCATTGCCATGGCAACTACCATCTGGGAGGAGAACACATACTTTGACCACGCCTTTATTATCGGCACTGGGAATGTGGAACGTCAGTTTCACACCAGTGTTGTTCCACACAGGAGATCTGATCAGAGCACACAGACAGAGAGAAATCAGTTAGGCTGTGGTGACAATGTCTTTTCCTATATATGTAATATATAGTCATTATCTATCTAGAATACTACATTTTGGTTTATAAATTATATATATATAATTTATAAACCAAAATGTATTCTAAATTTTTCAGATCAGACACAGTAGTGTGTGTGTGTGTGTGTGTGTGTATATATATATATATATATATATATATATATATATATATATATATATATATAAAATTTAAAATGTTTCTGAAACTGTGTATTTTTTATCTGATGATAATGAAATGACTTGTAACAACAAATGAGACAGAAACAGTGAAAGGAACACTATTTTTATATAGCTTTTATTAATGCCTTTGCCCAGGTCAGATTTTTCCCACCGATATCACAAAATGATTTACAGCAGGTAGACGGCGTACACACACATTCTGACCGGTCACAGATTTTGGCGACACCACAAAAAGTCTGTGTTAGTGAGTATAAAGGTAAAAGGTAGCAGGAGATTTCTTTATCTAGGCCTAATTGTATTTTAATTTTAGAAGTTATCTGCTGTAGTTATGGCTGATACAGGATGCAGGACCATCACAGAAAAAAAGGAAATTAAACAAAGAACAACTAAAAGGAAAGTTTTATGACAACAGGCGAAACCCCGAGTCAACCTAGATCTGTCGGGCTTTCAACAGATGGAGACAATTATGGGATTGTAGATGATTCAAAACCCAGCCCAAATTGGCCCTCAGGTATGTAATATAGACATATTACTGTATTACTGTATTTTATATTTTATGAATAAAATAGACATTTTATTCATAAAAACAGTGGTACATTCGAAGCTTATGAACCCATGCTAAAGTTGAGTAAAAAGAGGAATAAAAAAATATCTTTTGGAAATTGATCTTAATGCCTTAATTAGCCAACCTTTAAGATCACCAGTTTTCTTTGTGAATGAATAATGTATCGTAAATAAATAAATGTTCTTCCTTAAAATACAGGGGGCATAAGTAAATACACCCTATGTTAAATTCCCATAGAGCCAGGCAGATTTTTATTAAGGCCAGTTATTTAATGGATCCAGGATACTATGCATCCTGATAAAGTTCCCTTGGCCTTTGGAATTAAAATAGTCCCACATCATCACATACCCTTCACCATACCTAGAGATTGGCATGGGGTACTTTCCATAAAATCATCTCTCAATGCAAATCAAACCAGCTATTAGGCTAACTGAAATAAAACCATGCCAAACCATCCCCCCACCCCCCCTTCCATATAGCGCGGACGTGTAATTCCTTGTAGTCAGTGTTTGTGTTGGCCTACTATTATTATCTTTTCCCTTGTCCCCTTGTAGTTGTGTAAAGCGTCCTTGGGTTTCATGAAATGCGCTATATTAATCTAAGTTATTATAAAGTTGGTTGCTTAAACAAACTCTTAGTGCTTTGGCTCATGACACAGTAACAGTGACACCCGGTTTAGCTCACAATACATCCAGGCTAAGTTACCATTTACCACACTTTAAATGCAACAATGCATCTGTAACATATTCTCTTATTGTAAATGAATGATTTTCTGCTTGAGCAAAACATTCATCGCGACTATATGACCTCTCGGTAACTCTAACTCAGTTATATACAGTAGGCAATACAGCACCGTAAAGAAAAGACCTTTACGACAGCAGGTGTGGTAAAAAAACACTTTTTGGGGCCGCTAGAATCAACACAAACTGAAAAGTTAATATAGCCATTTTAACGTCAATGGAAAACGTCAAGTGGTTTGAAAGAGAATTCATAAGGAATTATGGAAAAACAACTGCGGTGCAAGCAGAATCCAACTGCACTTACACTCGGTTACGTAATTATGCCACTCTGGATGTTATTGACATAGATCTGCTATGGTGTTCCCGACAGGATAACAAAAGTAGTCTCATTGAGATGAAGACCAACTTTTTGGAGGGAATATAACAATAAAATAAGCAGACCCTATGGATCAGCAAATCAGAACCTCATTGATTGCCTGTGGAGCACAATCAGCTTTTACATCACAAATCCAGCCTCTGGCTTTAAGAAATAACAGTGCACATAAGATTGGCTGAAAATCTTGTAGGAATTGGGAATTCCTAATGAGTGGCATAACAGGATTGTTCTATGAAATGTAAATTTAAACAACCTCTAAATTGACTCACTCTTGTGGAGTGCAGTCCATGTCTGCTTGGATCCTCACTCTGGTCACATCACTGAGGTTAGAACCAGACAGCACTGCATGGTTTCTGCCGTAGAAAGACACCACACTGGGAGCGATGGAGGAGATCTCTGGTCTCTGACAGTAAAACACACACAAAGATATCCAGTTTGAATGCATTATCTTCGACTGATGTTTTAATCTCTACTGAATGTGACTAAAGTGAGAATCAGAGGGAAAATGTGTTTGAGAATTAAGGATTAGACTCACAGAAAAGTTCATCCCTGACTCCATCTTTTGGCAAACACTGTCCTGCAGGAGGAAGTTAGGAGAAGAAATGAAGCATGACATTCACTTTGAAGGTTCTATTAAGAGTTGATTCAGGACCTGTTTCAGCTAACGTTAGCTTAGCTAAAAAAGCTGGAAATAATAAGTAAGAAATCAGCTTGCTTTGGGTATATTCCAACAACTATAATACAGTCGTATGTGTTGGACGTTCAGAAATAGCAAATGTAACATTTTGGTTTAAGAAGCAGTTAGCTTAACTAATTACTGATCAGCAATAGTTGTGTCTTCCCCTGTCCTCGTAGTGAAGGTGACATCTTTGCAAAGTGTCTAAACTCTGAACAACTTTGAGCAGACAGTAATGTGTTGAGTGAGTTAGTGACTAGCTTGCTAACATTAGCTAACGAGACACAACATGTAAATACGAGTTTTGGTGGTGGAAGGCATTTCTTTTTCTAACTTTTGATGGAAGCTAGCAGTTTGTTTCCCCTTTGTTCTAAGATCAGACAAGTGAATCTTTGTATGAATGAAGCAATACATTGGAATCATAATGAGTTAAAAATATAATTACATTCCCCACTCCTTGATTTGCCCAGGAACAGCCTTTTTTGCTCCAGCTACATCCGGCACCGACACACTGCAGACACCTGCAAGAAAACAAATGTTAGAAACTATTATTACTGTAAACACTCAAATATAAATCATAATGACTTAACACAAAGACCACAAGATAGGAATACTGTATATGCTACCTGATCAGAATCAGAAAAGGGTTTTTTGCCAAATAAGTAACACTTAGAATTTCAAACTCCTGTGGATTTATGAGGACTATTGTTGACTGCTCCTCAGATCTCTGCAGGGTAAACTGAGAAAGCTAGCTAGGCTATCTGTCCAAGCTGAGTTTTCTCTCGCACTCTCTCTTGAGCGTAGCGCTGTCCATGACAATTGTGATAGGTTTAAAGAAATGCCAATTAACCTAGAGCATGTTTTTCTCCCACCCCGGAATAATGTGTGGACTAGCCAGACCTTCCTCCGCTCCGCAGCGTGTGGATGGTCTGGCAAAGTGAGCCAAAAAAATTATATGGAGATGCTGCTCCTCCCTCTCATAGACGTTATGCTATGTTTGAAACTTAAACTCAGTTACTCCACTCAAAAGCCAGTTAATTAGTTTTATAAAATGTTTTCAATCAATTTTTGAAAAACTTGATACTGTTGTATCCGAGTTAACTGCTTCTTTAGTGATTATTCTATTACTTTCTTACATCTTTTGTTCTGTGTATTTTTTTTCCTTTTTGTAACCTTTATATACAAAGTTTTTGATTACTGCCATGTGTGGGTCAATATGTGTTTGTGTGTTCAGCTTTCAGTTGTATGCATGTGTCTTATGTCAGTTGGATGCCTGAGGTTGAGTTTACAGCTAAAATGTTTATTTGTACTTCTTCACATTGATTCTCAATAGATAAACCTTGGCATGACAGAAATAAAGAACAACCAGATTCCCGGAAAAGACAAGGTTACATTATTTTTTTGGTGTAACTGGGTCCTGATAATTAATCTTGAAAGAAGTCTTTTGTTTTTCAGCTCTCTCTTTGATCATTTATGTTAGACATGATCTGTCTACTTACATTTCTTTAAAATGGTAGTGGACTTACAGGACAGAAGTTGGCGGTCCCTCGATGTCTGAGCAGTTGGACAGCTTCAGTGCTTTAGACAATTGTGTCGTCCCAACTCTAATCTTAACTGTGACATGCAGGCCTGTTAAGGGAAAAAAGAAGTGAATATGTGATGTCTTGGAACAATATATAACATTAAACAACACAGATTTCTCAACTTCATTTGAGGATTCTTGTGACAGTGAAAGTCATTGATCTTCAGGTTTTAAATTCACTGGATTATTGTATTTATCACATGTCACTGACCTCCAGCAGGAAGTGTGCTATTAGAAAGGATGCAGGTGCATTGTGGGAATTGTTGAGGAAGGCCGTCTCTGCAAAGCTTACTGGAACTTGCAGAGAATTTACAGGGACAGTTAGACAGCCTTCTGACCCACACTCAGATGTGTCTGGATGTTAAGTGTGATCTGAGAAAGGAAGAATGTGAGTGTTTACAAAAGAAAGAAAAAAAAACTGATAGTCACAACTGAATAAAGTTAAAAGCCGCTGTAATGTAATCTTCACCTGGCCTGCGTAGCCGAAACACTTTGTAGGAAACCATTTTCTGTTGAGATACGTCAGGAATGGATAACCAGTCTGAATCTTGGCAGTCATCTTCAAATGTGCAACTGAGGAGGAGAACATTATGTTTTAACTAAGTTCATAATTGTTTGTTGAAGGTGTCACCTGCAGATGTTGTTCCTGACCTTTTTTAGTGCCGCACCAGACGCAGTACGGATCCTGTGCAGACCAACAGTCCTGCACATTTGTGGATGTGCTGCACTTGACGGCAGGTACACGCTTCATCTAGAACAAAACACAAACACTTTGAAAGTATGGAATACATAAGGCATCGTAAATTCAAAATCCTTTAGTGTTCACACGGTCTAAAACAAGTATGTTTATACATGTACAATGGACCCACCTGGTTTCTAAATGGCAGGTACACGTGTTTAAGATCTACTTGATCCAGATGCATTTTGGGGAACACTTTGTGTGGCCGTCAGTGGCCCTGTAGGGCACCCTGGGACAGGTGGTGTGATAGTTCTTGTCCACAGCAAGCTGACAACAACAATAACAATGTAGCTTTGTTATGTTTGCGTGTTTCAGTTTGAGCTGCAAGGCAAAGCTGTACTGGAGAGAAAGGCTTATCAAAATACGGAAAAAAACAACCACTGAAATTGTGATTTTGAAAGGTCACCAGCTTACCTACACACAATGAGCTTCAGCCTAGCTAACTAAATCAATTTAGCTTTTTCCAGCCACTGAAATTATTTCTATCTATGAGAAAATTATGCTGCTTCTGGAACGTACTCACCATCTGTATTTGCAAGTTCTATAAAAAAAGAATGTACATCTAACTAGATCTGTATGCAGTGTGAAAGCCACGATATTTCCTGCCACAGGTCCTGTGGTGACTTTGCAGAAGCATTGCTTAAAAAAGCTCAAAACCCCTACAAGTACAAATTAATAACTGGAATGGTGGCTATTTAAATAAAATAGTTATAGAAGCATCTTTAAGCATCTTTGATTTATTTTAAATGATCTGTATAATATGTAAAGAGTAGCTATCACTGCAACACAGTTACTTTGAAACAAAATGTTTTATTGAATGATTGATTTCCATTAATGAATAGAATACATATCCCGTAAGTGTTTTTTATACACACCTTAATGAGCTGCCCATCTCCTGTCCCAATGAAGAAAACCATCCAGGCCTTGTGTCTCACTGCCAGCACAGAGGTCATGGACTTCTGCCTGAAGAGCACCGCCTTGGGCTTCAGAGTCTTTGGCTGAGAGACAAAGAAATATTACTTTGAAACCAAAACTGTATTTATGGAATTCAAAAGAAAAAAAAAAAAAATTTAACCAAAAGGTACTGAGAGCACTTCATGTTCAAATGTCACTGTTCAAAGCTTAATTGGATAAAGATCTAATAGAATTATTATTTGTGTGCAGCTGTCTCCTTCTACAACAGTAAGTAAAATTGAAACCATTAAATCTATTTAACCCTCACATTAGTTGACCTCTCATGTCTCCCAGACATTAAAACATTCAGGATCGTGCAGTGCTATACTTTTACTTTGTAAGAAGCAGAGCTGGGTGACATGGAGAAAATTAAATATCAAAATATACAAAGTTGAGAAAGTTACATCACTTTACTGTAATGAAGCCTTTAAAACCAGGAAAAGACAACACTTGTGTCATAAGATATCCAAAATTTAAGACATATCTAGTCTCATATCTTGATATAATATTGATATGTTGCCCAGCCCTAAGAAGTCTACACAACTTTGGTAAGGAATATCTGCCTCTATATTTTGACATTATAGGAATCTTTGAGTTTCTGTTCCAACACACCATCTGTAAATAAGGCACCAATAACTGGTTTTAATCAATGCAGCACTGGTGACAATCAATATTTAATTTGAGTACAGTAAAGTGTAGTCTTATTACTTTTTTCTTCAACTCCATACAGATTTTGTCATAACTTTATAACTTATTAGAACTTTACAGATCAAAATCAGGACCAACCGGCAGTCTTATCCTGTCAGTGCTGCAGACACTGCAGAAGTCTGGATCTTCATCAGTGTCTCCGGTGAGAGGAGGGCTGATGTCAAACAGTAGCAGCTCTGTGTCGGTGGGTCCTCCGTCCACACTGAACACGCCGCTCCAGAGCACCGGCGGCCCGCCCGGGATCACGGAGGAGGCGAGGAGTCTGCTGCCTCTCCCCCCATCAGAGATGCTGAGGGTCGCTCCCCGCAGCGACCTGAGAGTCTGCGCTTTGTCTGTTTTGCCCTCGAGCCAAATGAGACGGACTCTGTTGCTTGTGTCACTTGAGGGCAGGTTAGAGAAAAGATAAATGGTTAAACTGATCTGAAATCCATCCACAAACTCCGCATTGCCTGGAGGACAACGTTTGATCACATCGATAGAGAACTCGCTAATTTCGGAAAATATAGTTCCGTATTGCTTGTGATTCGTATTACGAAGTTGTACCGCTTCTGATTCCGTGGAGCAGCTGCTCTTTGTGGATTTGACTTCGTATTGCTGTATGGCAGTCAGAATGTAAGTCTCGGTAGTTGTCTCCTCCACATTCACCAGGAAGCCGATGGATGCGCTGCTCCGCCTTGGGGATCCAACCTGGATGTTCTCCATATACTGCACATTTGAAATGTTCTTCAGGTCCAGCACCTCGCAGTAACCGCACTCGATCACACCGCAGCTGATCAGAGTTTCAGTCTCAACAAAAGGCAATAACATGTTGACGCTGAAAGTCGCGTTCCGCTCATCCGTCTCAGAAACCCGGGAAAACTGCGCATCCATCTGACACCCGCCCTTCAGGATTCCTCTCTGAGTCAGACTCTGGACCAGAGTCAGGTCGTGGCTCAGCTGGTACAGAGTCTCCGCTGTAGCGATGTAAACCGTGTTGGTGGCCACAGCGAAGTGGCGGAGGTCTCCATCAAAAGTGAAGCCTCCATTCTCCTCCAGGCACCGAGCCTCTTCTCCCCAGAGAATGAACAACAGAGCCGGCAGCACGATCATCTTCTTGTAGTGATGACAGCAAAATGCTCACACATAGACGGTCTTCATGGCACTCCGCTCTCCTCCACGGGGTCGCTGGTGTCGTGCGTAAAAGCGCAGCGCGCGTCTGTCGAAAAGAGAAGTGCTTGAAAAGTAGCAGGGAGCGCGCAGCAACCGAAAATAAATTTGAGATATGATTTTGCAACATTACTGTTTCACCCAGCTGTATTTGTCCCACTTTGCCACGTTTTCCAAACAGTCTATCCAGTTTTAGTCTAACCATAGAAGCCTTTTGATTGCTGTGATGCGAGTTCCAGACGATGACAGCCTTTCATCACATGATATCTACCTCAAGAACCAAAAGCCGAGGCAACACACCAATGCTTATCAGCAAAGGGAGTTCTGAATGGTAGACCTAACCATAATTTACATGGCACATTTGATTCTCAGCATCTACAGGTCATTTAACACCCCCGCTTTAGCAGAGTGACAGTAGGCTAGAGTATGATTCAGTGTCGGTTACACAGAATTATCAGGTAACCATTTTAGACGTAAATATGCAACTTTCCGCATGTTGAAGCTACATTACATCAAAGAGTATACCCAGTGTGTTCTGGGTGACATCAAGTGTCAGCTTTGGGAAGTTCTTTCTTCCAGTTGAATGTCAGTGACCAGTTGAATGCAAATAGATGTGACACTACTTGTTAGAATCACTGGTTACTACATTGCACGTCAGTGACGATAACCAGTGATTTAACAGATGGGACACAACAAATGTTTTGTTTACTACTGACTCATAGAAATGAGACTGTCCTACATCACAAAAATGGGACAAGAAGAATGGACTCTTGCTTTTGCACAATATGACCAAAGAAACGAGAAATCAGTCATATCAGAGAGAAACAATTTGTTTCACCAACAATCAGCCTTAACATACGTTTTGGACTTCGTGTTATAAGCTGCTGCTTGAGGATGGTAGGTAGTGTGAGTGGGAAGAAAGGATCAGCATGCAGGCGTTGATTTTCCAGATGAATAAAGGGTAAGGAAAAGCTTGGATTATGCCTCTTGAGGAGCATAGCATAATTGTGATAAATATTTTTGGTACAAGTACAATTGCGTCGGCTACCATCTAACTCTAAATCAGGTGGGATTGGTCCCACCTGGGTCACTAATTCTATAGTTGCTCCCTGATTGGCCACAGACAGCAGGTGACAGTGTACGTTTGTCTACTGTGGAGGTTTTTTTCCCTCACTAATTGCTTGCAGATAAACTTAATGAAATTATGCGTTTGTCCTTTTGTGGCCGGTCTGAATACTTTTGGGGGGGGGGTAACACTTTAGTTATACAGACAGTTTATATTTTTACCTACTGGTACCTTATCCTATACTGTCGTTATTTTTACGTAACAGGTTACCTAAACTGTAGGCTAATTATTTTTTACCTACTGGGTAGGGTACATATAGCCTACTGTAATTATTTTTTTTACCTGGGTATAGGCCTACTGTAGTAATTTTGACCTACTGGGTACCTACACTGTAGTTATTTTTTTACCTACTGAGTACCTAGGCCTACTGTACTTATTTTTTTACCTACTGGGTACCTATAATAATATTACAGGGTAAATGCACTAAGCAATGTTCTGGACATTTAGGAGGAAGTTGGAGATAAATTATACTGCAGTTTTTATGTCACTAATCTATATTATATTAGGCTAAGTTTACAAGGTAGGTTACAGTACGACCATAACACTGAGCAAACATCTGGACACCCAGCCCACCTTCTACTGCTAGATGACTATCCCCGCCCACAAACGACCTGCTGATCTTTTTTTCTTCTCACAACTTTACATTTGTTTTGTGGTCAAATAACTTTGAGCGTGTTGAACGATGTTGTAACCTTATGTTACCCACCAAGCATTAGCTAACGTTACTTTTCAACCAGCACATATTACTGTGTTGAAAGTGGCATATAATAAATTATACAAACTGATGCCTTGTGGCAAAAAGCAGTATTATGGTTGAGTATTTCTGTGACATTGTATGATTTACAATTACTCTCCAACCTATCATCTGGGTTCCCGTGTTTTGACGGGAAGTTAACAGTAACTAGAGGGTGAAAGGTTATGATGCCACTGACCAGCGAATTAAAGGAAACGTCCGTGTCAAAAATAAAATAACAGATTTCTCTGGGTTTAAAATTTGGTAGAAAAATTTGGGATAGTGTTAGAACACAACTCAAAAAAATATAACATAGGTATTGTTGTTTTTAGACATTTTAATGCAGAAATGTTACATATTGTACCTTTAAGGAGGGGGGTTTAGTTTTAGAGTGAGGAATCAGGTAATTATGGTGAAAACAAGAGCCAATCAGTGGTGAAGAAAGGGGAGGAAAGGAAGTGAGGTACAGGAAGTGAGGAAAGCCAGTGCCAAAATAAAATGGGGATCTTTAGTACAATAGGGACTAAATAAAGAGTCTTAAGAAAAAGACCTACGAGAACAAACATAAAAAACAACAGATTATCTAAGTATGCTGGACTGTACCAAAGGTCATCTAATGTTACATCACTCTCAAGTCTCAAGTAAATATCAAGTTACAGCAAGTAGTAAAAAAAAGAAAAACAAAAAAAAAAAAAAAAAAAACAAGGTTATGTACCTGACTCTGTTATGGTATGTACAAGGTTATGTACGACAGTGATTTCCTGGAGTCTTGTCATCACCTCAAGGTTGCAAAAGAAGACAGTTAAGTCACATTAAATCTGTTTCCCAAATCAGTTTGTTTTAAATCAAGTTCAGGCTGGATATTAATATTTTGTATTCATCTCTTGGAGTAAGTTTCCAACATCTAAGGTAAAATCCGGAAATAAAGATGCTAACATTTAAGGAAAAAAAACACAGGTACAATTTAACAATAACTGAGAAGAGGGCCTAATGGAAATATAATTAACATAAAAAGAAGTAAGGGGACTTTGTGGACTAGACTCTAGAGGTTTAAGACGCTGACCAGTTTAATGTATATGTAATGTCCCCAGTTTGAGTCTCTCGAATATACTCAATACCTAAAAAATGCAAAAGTACCCTTTAATTACCCAAGTAAAAGACCCTAAACCCTGGTTTCTATGCCAGGACACACATTTGAATAATAATAATAATAATAATAATAATAATAATAATAATAATTATTGTTTATAAATATTATTATAGAACTGAGATACTGTAAAAGCCAAATACTACTACACCTGAGTTAAATATTAAAGGGGTTATAATATATTATAAAAGCGCGGAAGCCCTGCCTGTATAGTTAAGGTTGCTTCTCACTACATCATTTTGAGGTTGCTTCCCTCTACATCATTTTGGGACCAAAGATTGAACTTTACCCGGTAGAATAAAAAGTGTAATGTCTATTTTGAAAATGGAGTAGCAAAACATTCATAAGGTTTGGCGGATGGTCCCAGCTTGTTGGCTTTAGCAGTGAGCTTCCTTTGCCATAGACAGAGAGCCACCAATACTGAAAGACAAACACAATTACGGTTTTAATATATTTTTTTTTTTTTTTTTTTTTAAAGTTACAATTTTTCTTCTTCTTCTGTTTAAAAGGTGCAGTAGTTAAGGCCAGTTACACACTGGCTGCGTGGCGTTTGCGTGGCATTTCTGTTGCGTGTCAGCTGCGTGGATTTTTCTGTCTTTACACACCAGAAACGTGTCTGACGCGGTGCTGCTGCTACTAGTCTTGTCTGGACACATGTATGTTTCCCATTGATAAAATGAAATACCACGTTAAATATAAATATATACTGATCTGATTACAGCAAAGACAACGTCGGCAGTATTGATGGCAAAATAGGCTACAGAATATTTCGTTCTGTATCGACAGGTACAATATTAGAAAATCGATTTTCTTTTTAAATTACATTTATATCTGCATTTATGTCAAAACCTAGAGACTTTCAAACATCGTAGTCATTTATTAATATGCATTTGTGTCTAAATGACATATAAACATCTTTTCCTATTCTATTTTGCCTGGAAACGCTTCCAACACGCTTGCGTGTCGCGGGAAAAATAGGCGTTGGTTTTATTTCTAGCAGGCAGCGGCGTGGGCGTGGCCTCGAACGACACCTGAGACGTGCGTGTCACGCAGGCAGTGTGTAAGCTCTAACCTGTTATTAAACGCCCACCTTGCCCTTAACCGCCTACACTTTCTGTCATATGTCAAAAATCCACCGCTCCCTGTTCAGATGCACCAGTCAGGGCCGGGGGGGTGGGTGGGTGTCTAACTGCATGTCAATCACTGCTCATGCACACGCATTCATTCTCCCTTGTGGGGGGAGGGGCTTAGGAGACCGTTTTGGGCTTTAGCAGAAAGGAGGGAGGAACTGAAAAGTTGTTGATGTAAAAACTTTTTGGCTAAGTCCTGGATCTTTGCAATCCTACCTACAGCACCTTTAAATGTCAGACAAATGGCATTTAATCCATAAAATGGCAACAAAAAGGGAAATGTCTGAAGTTTGACCTAGATGGGTTTTAAGGCCACCACCAGTGATTTTGGATTGAACCCGCAAAGGTGGATATTTTGGATTCATATTCAATATGTTGAGCATTTTTCTCGGTGAGATGATCTACGTATATCCTGTTCCCTTATGGCTCCAGTCTTGTTCTAGTTGTGTGTTGCCAGCTCTTGTTTTGACAACTCTTCTCTGCAGACTTTCTGCCTCAGCCCGTTGGCTTTACTTGCAGAAACAGACTCTTGTCACATTGCTTCCCGTTATTAGCTATGGAGTAAAGACTGTTTCTACTCTTTCTGCTTTAAAGTCCTCCTTCCAGCACTACACATATCAGTCAGGGTGAAAAAGCTTCTCAGTTTGTAATTTTTTACCACTAAGGGGTGCCTAAATTCTATTGAAAGTGGTAGAAAACCAGCATCGAACATACACAATCCTCATCAAAAATTGTTACAATAATTCAAGTTGAGGTTTTCACATAAACAGCCGGAGTCGAACTGATGCAATAAACGCAGCCTTCATCATATATTTATCACAGTATACATCACTTTATCAGTCAAGCCTACTTAGTGTACTTACCTGACATAATACAGGGTATCAGCAGAAAACGCAGTATCGTAAGGACCCGATGTACTAAAGATGGAGGTCCGAGTGTAACGGTCTTGTCACCATACCTTATCTGGAAAACAATACCGTCACAGCTATTAGAAAAGGAATTTTACACTGGGACAGCTCATGAGAGCAGATATTCACTATGTGTATAATTACTACTTTGAGGTAAACATCACAATTTGAAAGTCATTGCGGGGAAACTAATATACTTCTGAGGACTTTGCTGTGATATACTGTAATCTGGTGCTGTGACCCACCTTTATTCTGTCTACAATCACAATAACGTTTCTGTTGTATTTCTGTATAATGGAAATTGGTGCAGTTTGAATGAAAGATTTACTTTTAAGTGCTGAAACGTAGCATCAGGTGTCCTTTTAATCTCACAGATGAAAAAGTCAGTCTCATTACTGGTTGCTTTGGTTTCCATGATGCAGGGGTGTTGTTTTTCTTCCTCAACGCCCCACACCTCTAACTCTGCTACGGTCATCTCCAGTTTGTCTGCCTTTTTCTGAAAACCCAAACAAACACTGTCCTTTTATGAATTCATGTCCTATATTTGTCCATGTGTGCTAAAAATATGCATTACCTGTATGATGATGTGCACATCGTCCCCTGTCCTTGTGGATGTGAAGCTAGTGAACTCAGGCTCTGGATAGTAGGTCATTGGTAGGCAGGCCAAGGTTTCATTGGCTACTTTCAGAAACACAGTGCTAGTAGAAATATCTTTTTCAGCTGCAGGTGTGTCATAGGTGAGACTCTGCAATGAATAAAAAAAATCTGAACTTCTGTGTTTGTGTAATATATCTCTGTATATGGCATAACATGACATGGTTAAGATGGGGACATGGTAAACTAAGCAATGTAATGTGACATGGCAATTATACAGCATAATTCAATATAACAATGTGACACTGGTTGATGTAAAACAACAACATATGCTAATACAACATAAGACATTAATAGGATGCCAAATAAGATAAAATATTAGATGATAACATAACATACTGCAGCCTAACAAAAAGAACATGTCATAGCATGATGTGACAGGTAATGTAACTGGACGTAAAATTTGACTTAATTCACTCTGCAAGTTTTTGCATGTGTATTGAAGCTTGTGACTACAATATGTAATGTATTATACTTGATGTAGTGTTAAATGACATAATGCTAAAGATTACATTTGATGTGACATAATATACTATAATTTGGCATGCTGTGATAACATGACAATGTACTGTAATGCAGCACGACATGATTTGACATGACATCATTAATATAAGACAAATATATACATTGTGGCATATACAGACCAACCTGATGGTTCCTGTTCTTAGGAGGTCTGACTTCCTGCGGGGCGTGGCTGTGCGTGACCCCTTCCACAAACTCCAGGTGGGATCCCATGAGAGTGATATTCCTCTTCCCACTACAGGACACAGAGCAGCAGCCAATCAGAAAATGACTTATTTAATACAGATTCAATACCAAAGAAAAGGTTTTTTTTCTTTTTTTACCATGACAGCCTGATATGATGGTAAAAACACATCTGTGACTACCACCTTTATATAAGGGGTTACCTGTCCTACATATGAGAATTTAAGTTTAAATCTCTCATTGTGGTCCCTGGAAGCTTCAGTGTTCACTACAACTTACAATATGATTGGACTAAAATATGCTGAAAATGTAATAGAACAACATTAAAAAGAAGTGTAGATAACACAGAGGAAAGGTTGGAATGTGCTCAAAAACATTAAGATCATCACTCAAATGTTGAGATATTCTGCCTTAGATCCAAAGTGTTCAACTTGCTGAAAGACAAACCAACAGCCATTCCAAACCAATACACACTGCTGACTAGCACCCTAGTTCCTTTAAACATTTTGCATCAAAACCACCAGAAAAATTAAGAGAGCACAATAGAAATATGTGTAGGCTTACTGGTGGTTGTAAGTGACAAACTTAAAGTTTACTGAAATTAGTACATTGAGGTAAAAGCTCTGTGGTTCTTAATTTAAAATTGATCGCCTCTTTATGTTAACATAATGGTGACAAATTAATGCCTATGGTCCTGGGATTATTAAATTTTGTATATGTATCTTCCAGCTACATGTACATAAATTGTTTTTGCATGTTAAAGTGATGGTTCGGAGTAATTTCACCCTAGGGTCCTTTGCACCATGACCTCGAGCCAAACACCCCCCCAGAAGCTTTTTTCACCTGGGTCTAACATTGGGAGAGTTAGCGTAGAGTAGCGTTATCAGCTGAATAGCTTAGCGCAGGGGCTAATGGATCCAGTGATGTATCTCGTAAATGACCCCACTAATAATGCCCGAAAAGATACCAAACTTCTACACTAGTACAAATAGGTTATGGACTCATAAAACGATGGATTGGAAAGCTTGAAAGTACACCAGAAGTTTATGAACACTTGCCTGCTCTCTTCTGCTCTCTATTGTTGTTGTTGTTGTTGTTGTTGCTGCTGCTGCTACCTGCAGTTAGATGAGTGCTTAGGGCCGTCTACAAATTACTACACCGAAAAGAGATACAACAAAAATATTTATTAATTTAATGATTAAATAAGGTAATGTCTCCAAACTTACCTCAATAATTAATTGTCTCCTGCTAGTTATACTACAGCACTTACTTAAAAAAAAAAGTTAAATTAAAAATATTTTTGTTGCATCTTTTCGGTTTTTGTAATTTGTAGACGGACTAAGCACCTCGTCGCCCCGCAGCAACAACAACAGCAGAGATCAGAAGCCAGCAGGCAAGTGTTCATAAACTTCTGGTGTACTTACAAACTTTACAATCCATCGTTTTATGATTCATAACCTATATGTAGTACGTTGGCTATCATTTCGGGCATTGAATTAGTGGTGAAATACATGGATCCATTACCCGCCAGCTACCCTAAGCTATTCAGCTTAATACTCTAACGCCCTCAATGTTAGACCCGGTGAAAAGCTTTTGGAGGTGTTTGGCTCGAGGTCATGTTGCAAAGGACTAAGTAACTCAATCATCACTAACAGCAATGGTGTTAAAGACGTTTTAGAACAAAAGGCATACGTGACATCTTCAGTTGCCACAACTAAAAGAGGGAGGGTCTTATTGTTAAAGACATCGTTTTAAGGAAGTATCTGTCTTTCCGCAAGAGATGCCCCCCAACCTGTAACCGTTTACTCACTTACCGACATTGTTTCTTAGAATAAGTAACTGAGTAACTCAGTCAATTCACATTTTTATTGCCTTTTATAGAAAGAGACAAGAACAATAGTGATCTCTCTCTCCAAGTAAAAACGGGAGAGATAACAAATGAGTGGGAAAAAAGAATAAATTAAATAAGAAATATACATACACAGGGTAAACATTGGTCTAACTCGTCTCCATACCTTTCACATATCATCACACCAGTAGTACAAATGAGTATTCTACCAATATCATACAATACCAGTCATCTCTCACACATCTTAGTAGTGACTTATACAGACATTAAAATCATTTAGTCAAATTCCCCCCCATTAAGTATGCAATATTGCATTCATGTAGAGGCCCCATATTTTCCAAAATACCTCCTGTCTGTTGTTCAAGTTAAAAATCAATTGTTCATAGCTGGCCATTTTGGTCATTTCTCCACACCATTCTTTAAAAGGGATGATGTGTTTTGTTTTCCAATGTCTTAGTACAATTTCACAACCTGTGGTGAGGGCCAGTCTGCACCATAGAGTCTGTTGAACTGACAGGTCCACCCTTGCTGGTATTATGCCTAATATACAAAGTGCCGGGTTCTGTATCAAGTCTGCTCATTGTAGTTTGCTAATGAATGTTATAATATCTTCCCATAAGTTTGTCATCATTTGACATTGATATAACCTATGCATCAATGTGCCTCTGCTTCTTTCGCATCTCCAGCATATATCTGAATCCAATAATTTTAGTCTCACCATCTTACAGGGAGTCCAGTAACCTCTATGAATGATCCTATAAGTAATCAATCAAGTCCGACCTTCCCTTGACGTCTTATACCAGGACCCCACAACTTCCTGCCACGTCTCATCAGCTATCCCAACCTCCAAATCCTCCTCCCATGCTCTCTTGAGGCCACTGAGCCTCAGTGGATGAGCCTGTCGCATAAGACCATAAAATCTAGATGCGCTGCCCCCAACCAGCTGTCCGCCCTGAAATATTTCCTGTATCGCAGTATAAGATGTTAGGGGAAATTATTTTTGTATAGACATTATACAGCTTCTCAGCTGAAGATATTTCCAAAACTCTTTCTTAGGAATGTTATATGTAGTCATTATCTTTTCAAATGTCATGAACACATCATCTTTGAACACATCTTAAACTGTGCCTCGTACCCCTATAGAGGGGAAAACTTAAGGATTTCTTCCCGTTTGTTAATACTGAGGCCCTAGGATTGTAATACAGCAGTTTGACCCAATTTATAAATGGGGTGCCCAATACAAACTTGTGTAACGCCTGAAATAAATACCCCCATTCTACTCTATCGAACGCTTTTTCAGCGTCGAGAGAAAAAGCTACCTTAGGTTCAGCACTATTCCTTTTCTGCCATACCAAGTGTAAGACTCAGTCAATTCTATTGAAATTAGTGACAAAGCACTGGGGACATATCCCATAATAGCCTACCTACATTTTCACTGCCCTTTTTGGGTGTCTTTTAGTGTTGACAATGCTTTTTAGAGCATTCGTAAAAAGCACTATATTATATACTATATTCGCCAAAGTATCAAATAAGAATATCAACTAAAATAACTTTATGATAACCATGATGTAGACCATTGTGTTTATCTTTTAAGACCACATTTCCCATCAACCCATGTGTGCGTTATAATGCATCACTATTGAAAGGGGCTGCAGATTCAGAAGCTGATCCCAGTGATGGTCTGTTTGTTCATAATCATTATTCTACTGTTTCAATAATGATTAGGTTGGGATTTATTGATAGCTGATTGAAGCTTTTCTTGTTCCATCTCCAAAAAAACTCAGCACTCTTTTTAATATTTTTGCACTCCTCCACTCAGCACTCAGTAAACTTTTTTATATTTAGAATAATGAATAATGTGAGAAAGAAATCGTCATGATAAATAGTTATTGTTAACAGCATTGCCAAAAGGCTAAAGTAGTCACATCTTATACATCATACCTGATCCAGGTGCTGCTTGGTACAATGTGGGTGCAGGATGGGGATGACCGGTAGGTGATTGTAGCATTGCCATGGCAACTACCGTCTGGGAGGAGAACACATACTTTGACCACGCCTTTATTATCGGCACTGGGAATGTGGAACGTCAGTTTCACACCAGTGTTGTTCCACACAGGAGATCTGAGAAAATACAGTGGCACACAGACAGACAGAGAGAAATCAGTTAGGCTGCGGTGAAAATTACGTTTCATGTTTCTGAAACTGTGTATTTTTTTATCTGATGATCATAAATGACCTGTAACAACAAATGAGACAGAAACAGTGAAAGGAACACTATTTTTATATAGCTTTTATTAATGCCTTTGCCCAGGTCAGATTTTTCCTGCGATATCACAAAATGATTTACGGCAGGTAGACGGCGCTACAGTAACACATTCTGACGGGCCACAGATTTTGGCGTAACACCAGAAAAGCCTGTGTTAGTGAGTATGCAGGTAAAAGGTAGCAGGAGATTTCTTTATATAGGCCTAATTGTATTTTAATTTCAGAAGTTATCTGCTGTAGTTATGGCTGATACTGGGGCAGGACCATCACAGGAAAAAAAAGGAAATTAAACAAAGAACAACTAAAAGGAAAGTAAAAGACAACGGGCGAAACCCCGAGTCAACCTAGATCTGTCGGCCTTTCAACAGATGGAGACGATTATCGGATTGTAGATGATTCAAAACCCACCCCAAATTGGCCCTCAGGTATGTAATATGTCTATTTTATTCATAAAATATAGTGGTACTCATAAGCTTATGAACTCATGCTAAATTTGACTAAAAAGAGGAATAAAAAAAAAAAAAATCATTATTTAGCCAACCTTTAAGGACACCAATTTTCTTTGTGAATGAATAATGTATCGTAAATAAATAAATGTTCTTCCTTAAAATACAGAGGGCATAAGTAAGTACACCCCTATGTTAAATTCCCATAGAGCCAGGCAGATTTGTATTTTTAAAGACCAGTTATTTAATGGATCCAGGATACTATGCATCCTGATAAAGTTCCCTTGGCCTTTGGAATTAAAATAGCCTCACATCATCACATACCCTTCACCATACCTAGAGATTGGCATGGGGTACTTTCCATAAAATCATCTCTCAATGCAAATCAAACCAGCTATTAGGCTAACTGAAATAAAACTGAAATAAAACCATGCCAAACCATCCCCCCTTCCATTTAGCGCATACGTGTTATTCCTTGTAGTCAGTGTTTGTGTTGGCCTACTATTATTATCTTTTCCCTTGTCCCCTTGTAGTTGTGTAAAGCGTCCTTGAGTTTCATGAAATGCGCTATATGAATCTAAGTTATTATAAAGTTGGTTGCTACAACAAACTCTTAGTGCTTTGGCTCGTGACACAGTAACAGTGACACCCGGTTTAGCTCACAATACATCCAGGCTAAGTTACCGTTTACCACACTTGAAATGCAACAATGCATCTGTAACATATTCTCTTATTGTAAATGAATGATTTTCTGCTTGAGCAAAACATTCATCGCGACTATATGACCTCTCGGTAACTCTAACTCAGTTATATACAGTAGGCAATACAGCACCGTAAAGAAAAGACCTTTACGACAGCAGGAGTGGTAAAAACAACACTTTTGTCCACTTTTTGGGGCCGCTGGAATCAACACAAACTGAAAAGTTAATATAGCTATTTTTACGTCAATGGAAAACGTCAAGTGGTGTGAAAGAGAATTCATAGGGAATTATGGGAAAACTGTGGTGCAAGCAGAATCCAACTGCACTTACACTCGGTTACGTAATTATGCGACCGTGGATGTAATTGACATAGATCTGCTGTGGTGTTCCCAAAGTGGATAACAAAAAGTAGTCTCATTCAGATGAAGACCAACTTTTTTGGAGGGAACATAACAATAAAATAAGCAGACCCTATGGATCAGCAAATCAGAACCTCATTGATTGCCTGTGGAACACAATCAGCTTTTACATCATAAATCCAGCCTCTGGCTTTAGGAAATAAGATTGACTGAAAATCTTTTAGGAATTGGGAATTCCTAATGAGTGGCATAATAGGATTGTACTATGAAATGTAAATTTAAACAACCTCTAAATTGACTCACTCTTGTGGAGTGCAGTCCATGTCTGCTTGGATCCTCACTCTGGTCACATCACTGAGGTTAGAACCAGACAGCACTGCATGGTTTCTGCCGTAGAAAGACACCACACTGGGAGCGATGGAGGAGATCTCTGGTCTCTGACAGTAAAACACACACAAAGATATCCAGTTTGAATGCATTATCTTCGACTGATGTTTTAATCTCTACTGAATGTGACTAAGGTGAGAATCAGAGGGAAAATGTGTTTGAGAATTAAGGATTAGACTCACAGAAAAGTTCATCCCTGACTCCATCTTTTGGCAAACACTGTCCTGCAGGAGGAAGTTAGGAGAAGAAATGAAGCATGACATTCACTTTGAAGGTTCTATTAACAGTTGATTCAGGACCTGTTTCAGCTAACGTTAGCTTAGCTAAAAAAAGCTGGAAATAATAAGTAAGAAATCAGCTTGCTTTGGGTATATTCCAACAACTATAATAGAGTCGTATGTGTTGGATGTTCAGAAATAGCAAATGTAACATTTTGGTTTAACAAGCAGTTAGCTTAACTAATTACTGATCAGCAATATCATATATGATATATATATAATATGTCTCCCCCTGTCCTCGTAGTGAAGGTGACATCTTTGCAAAGTGTCTAAACTCTGAACAACTTTGAGCAGACAGTAATGTGTTGAGTGAGTTAGTGACTAGCTTGCTAACATTAGCTAACGAGACACAACATGTAAATACGAGTTTTGGTGGTGGAAGGCATTTCTTTTTCTAACTTTTGATGGAAGCTAGCAGTTTGTTTCCCCTTTGTTCTAAGATCAGACAAGTGAATCGTTGTATGAATGAAGCAATACATTGGAATCATAATTAATAAAAAATATAATTACATTCCCCACTCCTTGATTTGCCCAGGAACAGCCTTTTTCGGCCCAGCTACATCCGGCACCCGGCAACACTGCCGACACCTGTAAGAAAACAAATATTAGAAACTATTATTACTGTAAACACTCAAATATAAATCATAATGACTTAACACAAAGACCACAAGATAGGAATACTGTATATGCTACCTGATCAGAATCAGAAAAGGGTTTTTTGCCAAATAAGTAACACTTAGAATTTCAAACTCCTGTGGATTTATGAGGACTATTGTTGACTGCTCCTCAGATCTCTGCAGGGTAAACTGAGAAAGCTAGCTAGGCTATCTGTCCAAGCTGAGTTTTCTCGCGCACTCTCTTGAGCGTAAGCGCTGTCCATGATAATTGTGATAGGTTTAAAGAAATGCCAATAAACCAGAGCACGTTTTTCTCCACCCGAATAATGTGTGACGAGCCAGACCTTCCCCGCTCCCCGCGCGTGTGGATGGTCTGGAAAAGTGAGCCAAAAAGTTATATGGAGATGCTGCTCCCTCCCTCTCATAGACGCGTTATGCTATGTTTGAAACTTAAACTCAGTTACTCCACTCAAAAGCCAGTTAATTAGTTTTATAAAATGTTTTCAATCAATTTTTGAAAAACTTGATACTGTTGTATCCGAGTTAACTGCTTCTTTAGTGATTATTCTATTACTTTCTTACATCTTTTGTTCTGTGTATTTTTTTTCCTTTTTGTAACCTTCATATACAAAGTTTTTGATTACTGCCATGTGTGGGTCAATATGTGTTTGTGTGTTCAGCTTTCAGTTGTATGCATGTGTCTTATGTCAGTTGGATGCCTGAGGTTGAGTTTACAGCTAAAATGTTTATTTGTACTTCTTCACGTTGATTCTCAATAGATAAACCTTGGCATGACAGAAATAAAGAACAACCAGATTCCAGACAACCAGACAAGGTTACATAATTTTTTCTGTGTAACTGGGTCCTGATAATTAATCTTGAAAGAAGTCTTTTGTTTTTCAGCTCTCTCTTTGATCATTTATGTTAGACATGATCTGTCTACTTACATTTCTTTAAAATGGTAGTGGACTTACAGGACAGAAGTTGGCGGTCCCTCGATGTCTGAGCAGTTGGACAGCTTCAGTGCTTTAGACAATTGTGTCGTCCCAACTCTAATCTTAACTGTGACATGCAGGCCTGTTAAGGGAAAAAAAGAGGTAAATATCAGAATCTTGGCCAGAATTTTCAGCAACACACGTTTTTATGGGATGTCTTGGAACAATATATAACATTAAACAACACAGATTTCTTACTTCATTTGAGGGTTCTTGTGACAGTGAAAGTCATTGATCTTCAGGTTTTAAATTCACTGGATTATTGTATTTATCACATGTCACTGACCTCCAGCAGGAAGTGTGCTATTAGAAAGGATGCAGGTGCATTGTGGGAATTGTTGAGGAAGGCCGTCTCTGCAAAGCTTACTGGAACTTGCAGAGAATTTACAGGCGAAGTTAGACAGCGCCT
The DNA here is from genome assembly GCF_010015445.1 of Perca fluviatilis. Taxonomy (NCBI): domain Eukaryota; kingdom Metazoa; phylum Chordata; class Actinopteri; order Perciformes; family Percidae; genus Perca; species Perca fluviatilis. The sequence goes on along the minus strand of NC_053134.1, from coordinate 20,172,973 downwards.
TCTGGCCCACACTCAGATGTGTCTGGATGTTAAGTGTAATCTGAGAAAGGAAGAATGTGAGTGTTTACAAAAAGAAAAAAAAGAAAACTGATAGTCACAACTGAATAAAGTTAAAAGCCTGTACGTAATCTTCACCTGGCCTGTGTCGTCCTTTACAACTTTGTAGGAAACCATTTTCTGTTGAGAATCGTCAGGAATGGATAACCAGTCTGAATCTTGGCAGTCATCTTCAAATGTGCAACTAGGAGGAGAACATTATGTTTTAACTAAGTTCATAATTGTTTGTTGAAGGTGTCACCTGCAGATGTTGTTCCTGACCTTTTTTTAGTGCCGCACCAGACGCAGTACGGATCCTGTGCAGACCAACAGTCCTGCACATTTGTGGATGTGCTGCACTTTGACACAGGTACACGCTTCATCTAGAACAAAACACAAACACTTTGAAAGTATGGAATACATAAGGCATCGTAAATTCAAAATCCTTTAGTGTTCACACGGTCTAAAACAAGTATGTTTATACATGTACAATGGACCCACCTGGTTTCTAAATGGCAGGTACACGTGTTTAAGATCTACTTGATCCAGATGCATTTTGGGAAACACTTGGTGGTCGTCAGTGGCCCTGTAGAGCACCCTGGGACAGGTGGTGTGATAGTTCTTGTCCACAGCAAGCTGACAACAACAATAACAATGTAGCTTTGTTATGTTTGCTGTGTTTCAGTTTGAGCTGCAAGGCAAAGCTGTACTGGAGAGAAAGGCTTATCAAAATACTGTAAAAATAAAACCACTGAAATTGTGATTTTGAAAGGTCACCAGCTTACCTACACACAATGAGCTTCAGCCTAGCTAACTAAATCAATTTAGCTTTTTCCAGCCACTGAAATTATTTCTATCTATGAGAAAATTATGCTGCTTCTGGAACGTACTCACCATCTGTATTTGCAAGTTCTATAAAAAAAGAATGTACATCTAACTAGATCTGTATGCAGTGTGAAAGCCACGATATTTCCTGCCACAGGTCCTGTGGTGACTTTGCAGAAGCATTGCTTAAAAAAGCTCAAAACCCCTACAAGTACAAATTAATAACTGGAATGGTGGCTATTTAAATAAAATAGTTATAGAAGCATCTTTAAGCATCTTTGATTTATTTTAAATGATCTGTATAATATGTAAAGAGTAGCTATCACTGCAACACAGTTACTTTGAAACAAAATGTTTTATTGAATGATTGATTTCCATTAATGAATAGAATACATATCCCGTAAGTGTTTTTTATACACACCTTAATGAGCTGCCCATCTCCTGTCCCAATGAAGAAAACCATCCAGGCCTTGTGTCTCACTGCCAGCACAGAGGTCATGGACTTCTGCCTGAAGAGCACCGCCTTGGGCTTCAGAGTCTTTGGCTGAGAGACAAAGAAATATTACTTTGAAACCAAAACTGTATTTATGGAATTCTAAAGTGAACAACTTACAGATTAGACAAAAAGGTACTGAGAGCACTTCATGTTCAAATGTCACTGTTCAAAGCTTAATTGGATAAAGATCTAATAGAATTATTATTTGTGTGCAGCTGTCTCCTTCTACAACAGTAAGTAAAATTGAAACCATTAAATCTATTTAACCCTCACATTAGTTGACCTCTCATGTCTCCCAGACATTAAAACATTCAGGATCGTGCAGTGCTATACTTTTACTTTGTAAGAAGCAGAGCTGGGTGACATGGAGAAAATTAAATATCAAAATATACAAAGTTGAGAAAGTTACATCACTTTACTGTAATGAAGCCTTTAAAACCAGGAAAAGACAACACTTGTGTCATAAGATATCCAAAATTTAAGACATATCTAGTCTCATATCTTGATATAATATTGATATGTTGCCCAGCCCTAAGAAGTCTACACAACTTTGGTAAGGAATATCTGCCTCTATATTTTGACATTATAGGAATCTTTGAGTTTCTGTTCCAACACACCATCTGTAAATAAGGCACCAATAACTGGTTTTAATCAATGCAGCACTGGTGACAATCAATATTTAATTTGAGTACAGTAAAGTGTAGTCTTATTACTTTTTTCTTCAACTCCATACAGATTTTGTCATAACTTTATAACTTATTAGAACTTTACAGATCAAAATCAGGACCAACCGGCAGTCTTATCCTGTCAGTGCTGCAGACACTGCAGAAGTCTGGATCTTCATCAGTGTCTCCGGTGAGAGGAGGGCTGATGTCAAACAGTAGCAGCTCTGTGTCGGTGGTCCCTCCGTCCACACTGAACACGCCGCTCCAGAGCACCGGCGGCCCGCCCGGTCACGGAGGAGGCGAGGAGTCTGCTGCCTCCCCCCATCAGAGATGCTGAGGGTCGCTCCCCCAGCGACCTGAGAGTCTGCGCTTTGTCTGTTTTGCCCTCGCAGCCAAAATGAGACGGACTCTGTTGCTTGTGTCACTTGAGGGCAGGTTAGAGAAAAGATAAATGGTTAAACTGATCTGAAATCCATCCACAAACTCCGCATTGCCTTGAGGACAACGTTTGATCACATCGATAGAGAACTCGCTAATTTCGGAAAATATAGTTCCGTATTGCTTGTGATTCGTATTACGAAGTTGTACCGCTTCTGATTCCGTGGAGCAGCTGCTCTTTGTGGATTTGACTTCGTATTGCTGTATGGCAGTCAGAATGTAAGTCTCGGTAGTTGTCTCCTCCACATTCACCAGGAAGCCGATGGATGCGCTGCTCCGCCTTGGGGATCCAACCTGGATGTTCTCCATATACTGCACATTTGAAATGTTCTTCAGGTCCAGCACCTCGCAGTAACCGCACTCGATCACACCGCAGCTGATCAGAGTTTCAGTCTCAACAAAAGGCAATAACATGTTGACGCTGAAAGTCGCGTTCCGCTCATCCGTCTCAGAAACCCGGGAAAACTGCGCATCCATCTGACACCCGCCCTTCAGGATTCCTCTCTGAGTCAGACTCTGGACCAGAGTCAGGTCGTGGCTCAGCTGGTACAGAGTCTCCGCTGTAGCGATGTAAACCGTGTTGGTGGCCACAGCGAAGTGGCGGAGGTCTCCATCAAAAGTGAAGCCTCCATTCTCCTCCAGGCACCGAGCCTCTTCTCCCCAGAGAATGAACAACAGAGCCGGCAGCACGATCATCTTCTTGCAGTGATGACAGCTAAATGCTCACACATAGACGGTCTTCATGGCACTCCGCTCTCCTCCACGGGGTCGCTGGTGTCGTGCGTAAAAGCGCAGCGCGCGTCTGTCGAAAAGAGAAGTGTTTAAAAGTGGGAGGGAGCGCGCGCAGCTAAACCGAAAACTAAAATTTCTGAGATACGATTTAGCAACATTACTGTTTCACCCAGCTGGATTTGTCCCACTTTTACCACGTTTTCAAACCAAGTCTATCCAGTTTTAGTCTAACCATAGAAGCCGTGTGTGCTGTGATGCGAGTTCCAGACGATGACAGCCTTTCATCACATGATATCTACCTCAAGAACCAAAAGCCGAGGCAACACACCAATGCTTAATCAAGCAACAGGGAGTTCTGAATGGTAGAACTCCCTAACCATAATTTACATGGCACATTTGATTCTCAGCATCTACAGGTCATTTAACACCCCCCTTTAGCAGAGTGACAGTAGGCTACAGTATGATTGAGTGTCGGTTACACAGAATTATCAGGTAACCATTTTAGACGTTAATATGCAACTTTCCGCATTTTGAAGCTACATTACATCAAAGAGTATACCCAGTGTGTTCTGGGTGACATCTAGTGTCAGCTTTGGGAAGTTCTTTCTTCCAGTTGAATGTCAGTGACCAGTTGAATGCAAATAGATGTGACACTACTTGTTAGAATCACTGGTTACTACATTGACAGTGACGACCAGACAGATGGGACACAACAAATGTTTTGTTTACTACCGACTCATAGAAATGAGACTGTCCTACATCACAAAAATGTGACAAGAAGAATGGACTCTTGCTTTTGCACACTATGACCAAAGAAACGAGAAATCAGTCATATCAGAGAGAAAAAAAAAGATTTCACCAACAACAGCCTTAACTTACGTTTTTGAATGTGTCTTCGTGTTATAGGCTGCTGCTTGAGGATGGTTGGTAGTGTGAGTGGGAAGAAAGGATCAGCATGCAGGCGTTGATTTTCCAGATAAATAAAGGATAAGAAAAAGTTTGGATTATGCCTCTTGAGAGCATAATATAAATATTGATGATAAATATTTTTTTGGTACGAGTACAATTGTGTCGGCTACCATCTAGCTCTAAATCAGGGGGGATTGATCCCACCTGGGTCACTAATTCCAGAGTTGCTCCCCGATTGGCCACAGACAGCAGGTGACAGTGTACGTTTGTCTACTGTGGAGGTTTTTTTTTCTCACTAATTGTTTGCAGATAACCTTAATGACATTATGCGTTTCTCCTTTTTGTGGCTGGTCTGAATACTGTTTTGGTAACGCTTTAGATTACAGACAGTTATTTACCTACTGGGTACCTTTTCATATACTGTAGTTATTTTTCGTGGGTACCTACTGTAGGCTAATTATTTTTTACCTACTGGGTAGGGTACCTATAGCCTACTGTAATTTTTTTTTTTACCTGGGTATAGGCCTACTGTAGTAATTTTGACCTACTGGGTAGGGTACCTATAGCCTACTGTAATTTTTTTTTTTACCTGGGTATAGGCCTACTGTAGTAATTTTGACCTACTGGGTACTTACACTGTAGTTCTTTTTTTTACCTATTGAGTACCTAGGTCTACTGTACTTATTTTTTACCTACTGGGTACCTATAATAATATTACAAGGTAAATACACTGAGCAATGTTCTGGACATTTAGGAGGAACTTAGAGATAAATTATACTGCAGTTATTATGTCACTACTCTACATTATATTAGGTACACAGTATGACCATGACCAGTGTTGGGAAGGATACTTTCAAAACGTATTTCGTTACAGAATACATGCCCACAAATGTAATTTGTAACGTATTCCGTTACGTTACTCAATCTGAGTAACGTATTCTGAATACTTGGATTACTTCAGGATTACTTCCACATTGAATTGCGTTTTATAAGTGTAGGAATGCAGCTATCACATCCAGCTTACTAAACAGGCCTATAATGGTGTGTTCTTTTTATTCCAACTAGCTGAATGTGTACCTGAACAAGCAGATAGATTATTGTATTGGTAGTCCCGAACTGCATACTACAAAAATCTAACCGCAGTCTTGCTACCACGAGCTAATTTTAGCTAACGTTAGCTAGCATGTCAAACGGGGCTAGTCAGTCTTTAAAGGGGTGATAGAATGATTATATAGGGTATTTCACACTGTTCCTTATGGTCTCCTAATGGGGTATGTAACATTGGTTGGGCTGAAAATGGCCTGGTTGATATTTTATTGGCCCTTATGCATCCCTGTGTTTTGGCCCTATTTGTAACAAGAGCTTTTCTTCCAAATATGGTATGGTCATGAATATTTAGATGAGCTGCGCGGTGATTGGTTGAGCGACTTGCCATACGCAGACATTAGAGACGCGCGTTGATTGGTTGAGCGAATCCCCAATACACATACATTAGAGAAGCGACAGAATCTCATATTCCAGACACTGCAATGTTTCATTACCAAATTCACTTCTGAGACTTTTTTAAGCGAGAAATCAACTATATAAAGCTGAAATATGGGCCGTTTTACAAAAATGGATGGCTAATTGCAAATTTGGTAAGACGTGTCGGACTTTAGGAGCTCCACACAGTCTGACGAGAAAGCGGCTGCTCCATACCCAGCGCAAAGTCACCCTTTGTGGATACTGCACTACGGGGCTCCGCGGCCAGCTGCCGGCATAACTATATCTATAAATAATACATTTACGGTTTTGAATGTCCCAATGTCTTATAAAGCTAACCGTTGTGTCCGATTTGATTTTAAGGCATTTTTATGAACGCGAGGCGTCTTTGTAGGACAAGCAGCTGCTTGCTATATGTCCCATTCATTACAATGGGGAAATACCGCAGCTAGCTAGCTACACTTTCGCCATAACTAAATTATATTTATGTTTGAATTTCGTCACGCCACTTATACAACACATTCCCCAATGTCTTATAAAGCTAACCGTTGTGTCCGATTTGATTTTAAGGCATTTTTATGAACGCGAGGCGTCTTTGTAGGACGAGCAGCTGCTTGCTATATGTCCCATTCATTACAATGGGGAAATACCGCAGCACGCAGCTACATTGTCGCCATAACTAAATTATATTTACAGTTTGAATTTCGTTCACGCCACTTATACAACATCATTCCCCAATGTCTTATAAAGCTAACCGTTGTGTCCGATTTGATTTTAAGGCATTTTTATGAACGCAAGAGGCTCTTTTAGAGGACGAACAGCTGCTTGCTATGTCCCATTCATTACAATGGGGAAATACCGCAGCTTGCTCACTTTCGCATAACTAAAGTATATTTACAGTTTGAATTTCGTCACGGCATGAATATTACAGGTTCCTCAAGGTCTTACAAAGCTTAGCTAACACTTGTCCGATTTCGGATTTCAATTGAATGTATTTTTGTGAATGTCAGAGTTAGGAGGAGGCTAGCTAGCTCTCATTGATGGACTCCATCTCACCGCGGATCTATCAATGAGACTCGCGGACAAGAGGCTTTATTTCCCCGATTGTTTGTTTAAATAACTCAACACACATACCCATTATAAGATTAACTGGAACCTGCGGGCTGCGGTAAAAGATTGCGGGCGTAACAAGCTCGCTGACACTGCGGGTCAGGGCGGCGTGTTAGCAACCCAGGCAGCACCAACACCGGCACTAAACTCCGACACAGTCGGAGAAAATTGCAATTAGCCATCCATTTTCGTAAAGCAGCCCATATTCGAGCTTTATATGGTTGATTTCTCGCATAAAAAAGTTTCAGAAGTGAATTTTGTAATGGAATAGCAGAGATCTGCGTGAACTAGCTAGATTCAGAAGACTACCTGATCTCAGGTCAGTTGTGTAGCCTACAGTGGTTTAATTGGCTTTTGTAGGGAGAGGGAGCCCTTATTTACGGGGAATGGTCATGATTCAAAATCGCGCCGTAAAATGACTTAATGTGTTTTTACACCAAAGGGCTCTTTTTCCAGTATCAGAATCAGAAACCATTATTATAGCCTCTTTAACAGTAATTAGCTGGCCCAGCTTGTTCATAGCCAGTGTATGTTCATTTAAGCTTCCAGTTTGTTAGATGACACCAACATTTGGTCTAATCATAACTGGCCTGGCAACCCAAAGGCCAAGGTTTTACTTCCAGATTTGTGTGCTGACTTATGATGGGGGGTCTGGGGGTCCTCCCCCAGAATTTCTTTAGCATTAAACACTTCATTTCCTGCATTTTGGTGAATTTTTATGCACCTATTTCTACTTCCTTTTTCTGAATAAATATGCCTGAAATATCGTTATGTAAAGGGAAACATTACAATCCAAATCTAAAAACATAATGGAAAATATTGCAGTAAGGCTGTAAGCTGTATTGCTTTCATCTATTTATTCTCCTTTAGATTGACTTTTCTAATTATATCTGAGTCAGCACACATGTAGCCTAGGCATCATTTATTCTTTCCTCTTTTGCATCTTTTGTTTGGGAAGTAACCTCTGTAAATTTGCATATGACAATAATTCACCTTAGTGATACATTATTCATTTAATTTATTAATAAACCTCTGGACTGTAATATTTCAGATGTTTGAGCAAGATTTCTGCTCATGTCCAAAACTTTGTGCACATTGAAAATCCCATCTGTGCTCTCTGAAATTTGGAGGAGATGTGATATTTTGTGAAAAAAATAAAGTTTATGATTACGAGCTATTACAAGAATAAAGTCACTATATTTCAGAAAATAATCTACCTGCACCGTAGTCTGCTGTGCATTACGTGATTGCTCTGCTGATACGGTAGATCTCAGACCTTCTGACAGACACAGAGCCCCGTTTTAGACGTTTAGGGAAGTGGCTGTAGCCTACGCTGCTCTACATCGGAGGTGGAAACCCGAAACTTATGGCAGAAATGCACGGAGCTCAAACGCGACACATCTGCGCAGCATGTCCACAGCAGAGCGCATCCATAAACCTGAAGCTGCGCAGCTTTTTACAGCGAGAGTGGACACTAAACGATGTCCGGTTTCATATTTGTCAGTCAACTTTTCAAAATACATTCGGGCTACACTCAAAACATTTGGGGCTGAACCCCCGGCAAAATGTTTGATGCTGAAGGAGACGGAGCTGAGCTCCGGCAGGGTGTGTTGTGGACCTGAGGAGGCGGAGCTGCGCTCCGGTGAGCTCCGGCCCAATTTAACCTCTGGTAGCCTATGTAAATGTTGGGGCGTGACTGTTCTCTTAAGGTTCCGGATTTTGAGACGCTTACGCAAGCAACTCAGCTTTGTTGGGATTCGCCCGTTTTCAGAGGCAGTTTCAAAATATGAGATTTTCATAGTAAAGGGGTGTCAGTGGGATTTTGAGCTTCTATGTATGTCCTATTTACCCACCAAACTGTCGTTATTCAACTATGACAGGGTAAAATCGGTTTTGCATTCTATCACCCCTTTAAACGGCTCTGGAGCTAGTAAATCAGCACGTACGAGAATGTAAAGTCGCACGTCAACGTTAAAATAGCAAGGTGACCAGTAAAACTACAGCAGACGACTACCCTTGGCTAATTAAAAAAATAGCTTACTTTAAGATGCTTCTTCAGGTTGGAGGTGGAGTAATTTGGACGCTGAAAGGAGGTTGGTTGCTGGCAAGCACAGGTTGCACTGCACAGTTATATTTCATTCTCCCTGTTCGTTCTTTAATGTGAAATGCTGTTTGAATTTCCAAGATAGAAACTTATTCCTGCCCTGGCTCTGTCGTGCCGGTTCCGACTCCATTATGACTGATCACGCAAATAGCTATTTTTTTCGATTTCATATCGGGGCTTCTGGAAAATGCATAGAGTTGTCTTAATTTAGTCAGAGTGAATAAACTCGTGAAACAGAGAAGTATCGTCATGTAATCCATTGATTTCAACAATGTAACTGTATTCTAAATACCAACGATTTAAATTGTAACTGTAACGGAATACAGTTACTCATAATTTGTATTCTGAATACGTAACGCCGTTACATGTATTCCGTTACTCCCCAACACTGACCATGACACTGAGCAAACATCTGGACACCCGGCCCACCTTCTACTGCTAGATGACCATCCCCGCCCACAAACGAGCTGCTGATCTTTTTTCTTCTCACAACTTTACATTTGTTTTGTGGTCAAATAACTTTGAGCGTGTTGAACGATGTTGTAACCTTATGTTACCCACCAAGCATTAGCTAACGTTACTTGTCAACCAGCACATACTACTGTGTTGCAAAGTGGCATGTAATTAATCTCAAACTGATGCCGTGTGGCAAAAAAAGCAGTATTATGGTTGAGTATTTCTGTGACATTGTATGATTTACAATTACTCTCCAACCTATCATCTGGGTCCCCGTGTTTTGACGGAAGTTACCAGTAACTAGAGGGTGCAAGGTTATGACGCCACTGACCAGCGACTAAAGGAAACGTCCGGTGTCATAAATAAAATAACAGATTTCTCTGGGTTTGAAATTTGTTAGAAACATTTGGGATAGTGTAAGAACACAACTCAAAAAATATATAACATGGGTATTGTCGTTTTTAGACATTTTAATGCAGAAATGTTACATATTGTACCTTTAAGGAGGGGGGTTCAGTTTTAGAGTCAGGAATCAGGTAATTAGGGTGAAAACAAGAGCCAATCAGTGGTGAAGAAAGCATAGACAGTATATAAGGAAGAAAGGGGAGGAAAGGAAGTGAGGTACAGGAAGTGAGGAAAGCAAGTGCCAAAATAAAATGGGGATCTTTAGTACAATAGGGACTAAATAAAGAGTCTTAAGAAAACACCTACGAGAACAAACATAAAAACAACAGATTATCTAAGTATGTTGGACTGTAGCAAAGGTCATCTAACGTTACACCACTCTCAAGTAAATATCAAGTTACAGCAAGTAGAAAAAAAAACTCAACTTGTGGTTTCGCACAAGGTTATGTACCTGACTCTGTTATGTTATGTAGAAGCTTATGTACCTGACTCTGTTATGTTATGTACAAGGTTATGTACCTGACTCTGTTATGTTATGTACCTGACTCTGTTATGTTATGTAGAAGTTTATGTACCTGACTCTGTTATGTTATGTACAAGGTTATGTACCCGACCAGCCAATTTTCTTGGCTGGTCACAGTGACTTCCTGGACTCTTGTCATCACCTCAAGGTTGCAAAGGAAGACAGTTAAGTCACATTAAATCTGTTTGCCAAATCAGTTTGTTTTCAATCAAGTTCCGGCTGCATATTAATATTTTGTATTCATCTCTTGGAGTAAGTTTCCAACATCTAAGGTAAAATCCGGAAATAAAGATGCTAACATTTAAGGAAAAAAAACACAGGTACAATTTAACAATAACTGAGAAGAGGGCCTAATGGAAATATGATTAACATAAAAAAGAAGTAAGGGGACTTTGTGGACTAGACTCTAGAGGTTTAAGACGCTGACCATTTTAATGTAATGTCCCCAGTTTGAGTCTCTCGAATATACTCAATACCTAAAAAATGCAAAAAGTACCCTTTAATTACCCAAGTAAAAGTCCCTAAACCCTGGTTTCTATGCCAGGACAAACATTTGAATTATTATTATTATTATTATTATTATTATTATAGGTTATGAGATACTGTAAAAGCCAAATACTACTACACCTGAGTTAAATATCAAAGGGGTTATAAGATACTGTAAAAGCGCTGGAAGTCCTCTTACACTCCCTGTATAGTTGAGGTTGCTTCCCTCTACATCATTTTGGGACCAAAGATTGAACTTTACCCCGGTAGAATAAAAAGTGTAATGTCTATTTTGAAAATGGAGTAGCAAAACATTCATAAGGTTTGGCGTGATGGTCCCAGCTTGTTGGTTTTAGCAGTGAGCTTCCTTTGCCATAGACAGAGAGCCACCAATACTGAAAGACAAACACAATTACGGTTTTAATATTTTTTTTTTTACAGTTACAATTTTTTCTTCTTCTTCTGATTAAAAGGTGCAGTAGGTAAGGCCGGTTACACACTGGCTGCGTGGCGTTTGCGTGACATTTCTGTTGCGTGTCAGCTGCGTGGATTTTTCTGTCTTTACACACCAGAAATGTGTCTGGACACATGTATGTTTCCCATTGCAGACTGATCTCATGAATTGGCGTATGTATGACACGCCAATTTGTATTCCGTTTTTGCGTGTTATCAAGACGCATAATCGCATTTTTGCGTGTATATCAACGCAAATCGGCCGCCATTGGCCTATATTGCGAGTCCATTTCCGCCGTAGCGAGTGGTATAAAGGAATGGGGGATTGGGTGAGGAGGTAGTTTGGGATGACGGATGGGTAAAACACAGGACTTTCACCTGGGAGACCTGGGTTCGCGCCCCGCATGTGGCAGTTTTTCGGCCGTTTCTTGACGTTTTTTTTTTAAAGTTTTTGTTTTTAATAAGCCTTACCCAATGTTTCTTTCCTAAACCCAACCATTTGTTGTTGTCGTAAGCGTGTTTTTGTCGTTATTTTCCGTGTTTTTTGTCACTGTTTTGTTACTAAAGCCTTTTTCTGTGTTCTTTTCCTAAACTCAACCATTTTTTTTTTCTTAACAGGCGTGTGACGTCGTTCTCGCGATAACGCGCAACGTGGCGAGGCCACGTGGTGGGTCTGTTTACATCAGCTGTATCCAGCGTGTATCATACACGTGGATAGCTGAAAATGGCGTAAAATAACACGCCATTTGGCTTTATGAAAGTGGCGTATATATTTACGCAAAGTCATGATGCCATGCCCATTGATAAAATGAAATACCACGTTAAACACAAATGTCTAACTGCATGTCAATCACTGCTCATGCACGTGCATTCATTCTCCCTTGTGGGGGGAGGGGCTTAGGAGACCGTTTTGGGCTTTAGCAGAAAGGAGGAGAGGAACTGAGAAGTTGTTGATGTAAAAACTTTTTGGCTAAGTCCTGGATCTTTGCAATCCTACCTACAGCAACTTTAAATGTCAGACAAATGGCATTTAATCCATAAAATGGCAACAAAAAGGGAAATATCTGAAGTTTGACCTAGATGGGTTTTAAGGCCACCACCAGTGATTTTGGATTGAACACCGCAAAGGTGGATATTTTGGATTCATATTCAATATGTTGAGCATTTTTCTCAGTGAGATAATCTACGTATATGCTGTTCCCTTATGGCTTATGGCTTGTTCTAGTTGTGCGTTGCCAGCTCTTGTTTTGACAACTCTTCTCTGCAGACTTTTTGCCTCAGCCCGTTGGCTTTACTTGCAGAAACAGACTCTTGTCACATTGCTTCCCGTTATTAGCTATGGAGTAAAGACTGTTTCTACTCTTTCTGCTTTAAAGTCCTCCTTCCAGCACTACACATTTCAGTCAGGTTGAAAAAGCTTCTCAGTTTGTAATTTTTTACCACTAAGGGGTGCCTAGATTCTATTGAAAGTGGTAGAACACAGCATTAAACATACACAATCCTCATCAAAAAATGTTACAATAATTCAAGTTGAGATTTTCACATAAACAGCCGGAGTTGAACTGATGCAATAAATGCAGCCTTCATCATATATTTATCACAGTATAAATCACTTTATCAGTCAAGCCTAATTAGTGTACTTACCTGACATAATACAGGGTATCAGCAGAAAACGCAGTATCGTAAGGACCCGATGTACTAAAGATGGAGGTCCGAGTGTAACGGTCTTGTCACCATACCTTATCTGGAAAACAATACCGTCACAGCTATTAGAAAAGGAATTTTCCACTGGGACAGCTCATGAGAGCAGATATTCACTATGTGTATAATTACTACTTTGAGGTAAACATCACAATTTGAAAGCCATTGCGGGGAAAATAATATACTTCTGAGGACTTTGCTGTGATATACTGTAATCTGGTGCTGTGACCCACCTTTATTCTGTCTACAATCACAATAACGTTTCTGTTGTATTTCTGTATAATGGAAATTGGTGCAGTTTGAATGAAAGATTTACTTTTAAGTGCTGAAACGTAGCATCAGGTGTCCTTTTAATCTCACAGATGAAAAAGTCAGTCTCATTACTGGTTTCTTTGGTTTCCATGATGCAGGGGTGTTGTTTTTCTTCCTCAACGCCCCACACCTCCAACTCTGCTACGGTCATCTCCAGTTTGTCTGCCTTTTTCTGAAAACCCAAACAAACACTGTCCTTTTATGAATTCATGTCCTATATTTGTCCATGTGTGCTAAAAATATGCATTACCTGTATGGTGATGCGCACATCGTCCCCTGTCCTTGTGGATGTGAAGCTAGTGAACTCAGGCTCTGGATAGTAGGTCATTGGTAGGCAGGCCAAGGTTTCATTGGCTACTTTCAGAAACACAGTGCTAGTAGAAATATCTTTTTCAGCTGCAGGTGTGTCATAGGTGAGACTCTGCAATGAATAAAAAAAATTTAAACTTCTGTGTTTGTGTAATATATCTCTGTATATTGCATAACATGACATGGTTAAGATGGGGACATGGTAAACTAAGCAATGTAATGTGACATGACAATTATAAAGCATAATACAATACAACAATGTGACACTGGTTGATGTAAAACAACAACATATGGTAATACAACATAAGACATAAATAGGATGCCAAATAAGATAAAATATTAGAGGATGTAACATACTGCAGCCAAACAAAAAGAACATGTCAGCATGACGTAACAGGTAACGTAACTGGACATAAAATTTGACTAATTCACTCTGCAAGTTTTTGCATGTGTATTGAAGCTTGTGACTACAATATGTAATGTATTATAATTAATGTAATGTTAAATGACATAATGCTAAAGATTACATTTGATGTGACATAATATACTATAATTTGGCATGCTGTGATAACATGACAATGTACTGTAATGCAGCACGATATGATTTGACATGACATCATTAATATAAGACAAATATATACATTGTGGCATATACAGACCAACCTGATGGTTCCTGTTCTTAGGAGGTCTGACTTCCTGCGGGGCGTGGCTGTGCGTGACCCCTTCCACAAACTCCAGGTGGGATCCCATGAGAGTGATCTTCCTCTTCCCACTACAGGACACAGAGCAGCAGCCAATCAGAAAATGACTAATTTAATACAGATTCAATACCAAAGAAAAGTTTTTTTTTTCAGTTTTTTTTTTTACCATGACAGCCTGATATGATGGTAAAAACACATCTGTGACTACCACGTTTATAAAAGGGTTACCTACATATGAGAATTTAAGTTTTAATCTCTCATTGTGGTCCCTGGAAGCTTCCGTGTTCACTACAACTTACAATATGATTGGACAAAAACATACTGAAAATGTAATAGAACAACATTAAAAAGAAGTGTAGATAACATAGAGGAAAGGTTGGAATGTGCTCAAAAACATTAAGATCATCACTCAAATATTCTGCCTTGGACCAAAATGTTCGACTGGCTGAAAGACAAACCAACAGCCATTCCAAACCAATACAGACTGCTGACTAGCACCCTAGTTCCTTTAAACATTTTGCATCACAATCACCAGAACAATGAAGAGAGCACAATAGAAATGTGTGTAGGCTAACTGGTGGTTGTAAGTGACAAACTTAAAGTTTACTAAAAGTTTCTGTGCAATGGTGCGTGGTGAACTGATGACATTGAGGTAGAAGCTCCGTTGTTCTTAAGTTAAAACTTATCACCTCTTTATGTTAACATAATGGTGACAAATTAATGCCTGGGATTATTTAATTTTTTATGTGCATCTTCCAGCTACATGTACATAAATTGTTTTTGCATGTTAACAAGCAACAGTGTTACAGACGTTTTAGAACAAAGGCAGAAGTGACATCTTCGGTTGCCGCAACTAAAAGGGAAGTGATCTTATGGTTAAAGACATTGGTTTGGGGGAAGTGTCTGTCTTTCTGCATGAGATGCCCCCCAACCTGTAACGGTTTACTCACTTACCGACATTGTTTCCTAGAATAAGACTCAGTCAATTCTAATGAAATTAGTGACAAAGCACTGGGGACCAGTGTTGCCACAGTTACTTTGAAAAACTTAGTTACTTTACAGATTACTTGATTTTAAAAGTAATTTAGTTACTTTACAGATTACTTGATTTTAAAAGTAACTAGATTACAAGTTACTTTATTAGTTACATTCAGCAGCTGCCGACAAAACCCCGCCGCCTCAACATAAAAATGACAACCGTTTTTGCCAACACTCACTTTATTGGAAGTGCATTTTTAACAGTAATTTCAACAATGTATCTCCTCCTGACATTTTAAGTTGAACTTAAAAACTATTTCCTGAAAAAATACATGTTTATAAAAATAAAATAGTCTTTCTTGACTTCACTTAACATAAATAATTGTTTTTTATAAAACAATAAAATAAAGACACTCTTTCTTGACTTCACTTAACATAAATAATTGTTTTTATAAAAAATAAAATAAAAGCCCTATTCGCACGGGATAAGTATTATCTAGGGACCTCGTGTGAATTATAAATTACCCACCCACGTCTGAGTTTCATCTGGCGCATTCGAACGGGATAAGCGAAGCCTGTGATTTTACTCGAATTTACTGACATTAAGCAACAGTAGAAACATGGGTGTGGGTAGCTCTGCTACGTGTGTTTGTGTGCGGTCAGATCTCGAGGACACACACGCACACACACACACACACACAATCTCAACCGGGTAATCAGTCATCGTCCGAACTGCGACCTCTCCTTTTTCTTTCTCTCACTTTTTTCTCCGGGTGGTGTCAAGCAGGGTCCGGTTAGATGAATAAAACTAAACATTTCACCAGGTTAAAATCTATTAGCTTGATTTATTTGTAACATTAACCTCTAATTATGAAGTGAGCCCCCTCGCTTGATTGTGCATTATTTTTGATAAGCTATGGCTTGGAGATGTCTTGTCGTTATCTCTAGATGTATGATACAAACAAAAAATATATTTACCGCATGCTGCTATACATGTCATCCATCGCCATCTAATCATTCTTTTTGTCTTCGCACTTGTGGTGGTTTTCATCTTTCTCTTTCTGCAAATTGTATATGATGTATAGTGACATGACCCAGCACCCAAAACACTGTCAAAACACTCCAACGCACCCTCCATTCTTCGCGAAAGATGGATAAAAAGGCGCAAAAGAAGGAAATAGGTACCTTGAAAAAACAAAAAAACCCAGCCAAATCCTGGACAAAGCAGAGATGCCGATTCGCACGGGACTAATATTATCACAGGACCTCCGTTTTCGGCGAAATATGGTAGGTCATTTGCGGGGGAATTATTACTTTACAAATTACAGACATGACCGATTCGCACGGGATTAAGATCACAGACAACCTCCGCAATTATTACAAATTACTGGAGGTCACCAGGTAATACTTATCCCGTGCGAATAGGGCTAAAGACAGTCTTTCTTGACCTGAAATATTTAACTGTACACTGTAATGGCAAAACTTACCATTTATAATCTACATTGTTTATAAATGTAACTATTACATTATTTTTAACATGTTTTATGAACATTGATCCTGTTGTTCACAGCATTAGAGCAGCAAGGAGTGGTTTTACAAAACAAAACAAGTGTATAACACCACATGTAGGCTGATATGTCTACTTTTGTTACTTTGGCCTAATCTTATGTTGTAATCGCATGTTATGAGTGAAACAGTGGAGTGGGGCGAGTAAACCAGTGGTTGTACCTCATTAACAGAAGCTTCTCAAACCTCTTGTCAGAAAGTCTATTTCTTTTAGGCGTGAGCACCAAACCTCCCAGACTGAAAAGCCGCTCCACAGGAGCACTTGATGGGGTTGGAGTGTTATACTTCAAGAAAATGTTCTTTATGTTTGAAAACTGATGCAGAATCTGAAGGTCATAGGCTGACCTCAGGTAGTCCATGACTTCATTTTCTGCAGAGTAGGTCTCCTCTGGCTCTGCCTCAAAAGTGAAAAAGTCCATCTCACCTTGGCTGGCAGATGTGGTGGGCACACTGGTAGGGCTCTGTGCTGCAAGAGCAGTTGTGCGGCGGCAGTCATCCTGGAGAGGGAATCTTTCACAGCCAGGGTCTTCTGCATCAGAACTTCAAGTGTGGGTAGTAAAGTCCCATAAGGACAGTTACCTTGTAAAATGTCCAGTGCTGCAGTCAGAGGCTTCATGGCGGTGCAGTACTCATGCAGGAACTGGTACTCTTTGTCTTTGAAGCACTTAACTCCCAGCTTGGTGCACAGAGTATTCATCTCACTCATGGGGATTTCTGCAATTCTCTTCATTTCACAGCATCAAAAAAAGAATTCCACCTTGTGGATGTTGGTACCAGGAGTTTTCTTTTGCTGACTTCCTCCACTGTTTCTGATGCAAGGGTAGATCTACTTGATTTGGTCCAAAGAGCTGTGCATTTTGCTGTGCTGTTCCTATACACAGCCTTGGTCTCTGTATTGGAAGTTAAATATTTCTCCACATCATTTGTGGAAATGAGGTTGATGGTGTGTGAAGCACACCTGTGGTGCGGGGGAAGAGACAGCTGGCCATCACTTTCATCCTCAGCTGAGAGGATTTCTGACAGATCTAAAAAAGTGACATCATCATCATCAGCATCTGTGGGGGTGGACCCTCCCTCCTTCATCTCATCATCAGACTCTGTGACAGGCTGATAAACTTTAATCGCCTTGACAAAGTTGGATCCATTATCAGTCACTGTTGCAACTACTTTGTTAAGTAGTCCATATGAAGAGTGAATGTTTTCGATTTCTGCACCAATCACATCATACGTGTGTCTACCACAAATTCTCCTACATGCCAACACAGCCTTGTTGCGCTAAAATGTGAATCTACTGATCCAGTGGAGCGTTACTCCCATATAACTTTTGTTGTTAGTAGTCCAAATATCCGTGGTAGTTGACACAAAGTCGACCTCATTCAGCGCGGCCTTCAGATTTCTCTCCATCACTGCATACTCATTCTCGATGTAAGAAGAAAAAGCTGTTCTGAGGCAACTCGGCATTGACAGTAGTAGGGATGTTGTTTATTATGGCACGAAACGAAGGCAAGTCAACCGTGTTTAAGGACAGCATTTCCTCTACAACATACTGCCCGACCAACTTCTTCAACTCTTCCCACTTACTGGTTTTGCATCGAAGTCCGGCTTTAGTTGTTTGGGTGGTGGGGGACCTCCTTCTCTCTGCTTTGCACCACCTGGCGGGACTTTCTCTGTAAGTTTGACTGTGCGGTGCTGCGACTCCAAATGCTTCTTCAAATTTGAAGTAGTATTTTTGTAGCTCGATAGCACTTTGTCGCGACCAGCACAGAGTGTACAACGAACTTTAATATTGTCATCTTTAGCTGATACAAACTGAAAATAGTAACTGTATTTCCAGCTAGAAAACGCGCATCTCTCTCTCCTCCCTCCATTGTTGTTTACGTTTGTGTCGCTGTGTGGTACACGTGAACTGTCCACATGCTGAAAACGTGACTTGTCGCATACGTGACTTCACTCCCCGAGACGCAAGAAGAAAGCAAAAACAATATATATTTTTACTAAGGAAAATGACAAAAACAGTAATGCACAGTGACTTGGATAAGTAACTTTAATCTGATTACTGGTTTGGAAATAGTAACGCGTTAGATTACTCGTTACTGAAAAAAGTGGTCAGATTAGAGTAACGCGTTACCAGTAACCAGTAACACGTGAACAAACAAGACCAGTAACCAGTAACGCGTTACCCGGCATCACTGCTGGGGACACATCCCATAATAGGCTACCTACGTTTTCACTGCCCTTTCTGGGTGTCTTTTAGTGTTGACAGTGCTTTTTATAGCATTCGTAATGCCAAAGTATCAAGTAAGAATTTTAACTAAGTTCTAATAACTTTATGATAACCATGATGTAGACCATTGCGTTTATCTTTTAAGACCACATTTCCTATCAACCCATGTGGGCTTTATAATGCATCACTATTAAAAAGGGCTGCAGATTCAGAAGCAGATCCCAGTGATGGTCTGTTTGTTCACAATCATTATTCTACTGTTTCAGTAATGATTAGGTTGAGATTTATTGATAGCTGATTGAAGCTTTTCTTGTTCCATCTCCAACAAAACTTAGCACTCTTTTGCTAATAGTTTTAATATTTTTACACTCCTCCACTCAGCAATCAGTAAACTTTTTTATATTTATAATAATGTGAGAAAGAAATCGTCATGATAAATAGTTATTGTTAAAAGCATTGCCAAAAGGCTAAAGTAGTCACATCTTATCCTCAAAAAAGCTTTTATCAAACTCTTAACTTGTGTGTTGGGAAATAAAAAATGCCAACAAATCCAGTCATACCTGATCCAGGTGCTGCTTGGTACAATGTGGGTGCAGGATGGCGACGACCGGTAGGTGATTGTAGCATTGCCATGGCAACTACCATCTGGGAGGAGAACACATACTTTGACCACGCCTTTATTATCGGCACTGGGAATGTGGAACGTCAGTTTCACACCAGTGTTGTTCCACACAGGAGATCTGATCAGAGCACACAGACAGACAGAGAGAGAGAGAGAAATCATTATGGCTGCGGTGACAATTACGTTCCATGTCTTTTTCTGACCACTTTTTTTCTGACCACATTTTCATATATATATATATATATATACACACACACATACATACATACATACATACATACATACATACATACATACATACATATACACATATATATACACATATATATATACATATATATATATACACATATACATATATATATATATATATATACACATATACATATATATATATATATACACACACACACACACACATATACATATATATACACATATACATACATATATATACACATATATATACACATATACATATACATATATATACACATATATATATATACACATATACATATACATATATATACACATATATATATATACACATATACATATACATATATACACATATATATATATACATACATATATATATATATATACACATATATACACACACATATATATATACATACATATATATATATATATATACATATATACACACATATATATATGTATATATATAAATATATATATATATAATGTATGTGTGTATATATAATGTATAATGTATATATAATGTATATATATATATATATATATATATATATATATAGACACACACATACATTACAGGTCAAAAGTTTTATTGAAATTTTAGCAGTTCAAGTCCAATGAATAGCTTGAAATGGTACAAAGGTAAGTGGTGAACTGCCTGAGGTTAAAAAAAAAAAAAAAGACAAATAATGTACATTTCAGTATTTTACAAAAAGGCCTTTTTCAGGGAACAAGAAATGGGTAAGCTTTGAAAGTTGGTGCTACCCATTCCCACAGGTGTTCCAACTTGTCTGGATTACTTACAACCCCCTCTGTTTGTATAAAAGTATTGTTGGAACACACTGTGGTACCGTACCCTCGTGAGCATTACATGAACAGTATTGTACTGCAGAAAGTAGTGTGTTGCTATAAAAATGGCGGGAAAAAGGCAATTAACAATGGAAGAGAGACAGACCACCATAACACTTAAGAATGTTGGTCTTTCCTACAGAGAAATTGGGTCGGTGATTTGTACAGAGTGAAAGGCACCCTGAACCAAAATGGCTACCACAGCATTTTGCAGCGCCATGCAGTACCCTCTGGTATGCGCCTAGTTGGTCAGGGGTTCATCCTACAGCAAGATAATGACCCAAAACATAAGTCCAATCTATGCCAGAACTACCTTAGCAAAAAAGAACAAGATGGTAAGCTTAAAAACATGGAGGGACCAGCACTTTTGAGCTGGTTTGGGATGAACTGGACAGAAAAGTGAAAGCAAAGCAACCTACAAGTGCCACACATTTATGGGAATTTCTGCAACAGAGTTGGGAAGAACTTTCTGAAGAATATTTGATTTCCATTGTAGAAAGAATACCACGAGCAGCTGTTATATCTGGGGGCTTTGATGAGTCAAAAATTTAGAATACATTTTGGTATATATATATATATATATGTGTGTGTGTGTGTGTGTATGTATATACTACACACACACACACAGTAGTGTATGTATGTATGTATGTATGTATGTATATATATATATATATATATATATATATATATATATATATATATATATTATATATATATATATAAAATGTTTCTGAAACTGTGTATTTTTTATCTGATGATCATAAATGACTTGTAACAACAAATGAGACAGAAACAGTGAAAGGAACACTATTTTTATATAGCTTTTATTAATGCCTTTGCCCAGGTCAGATTTTTCCTGCGATATCACAAAATGATTTACAGCAGGTAGACGGCGCTACAGTAACACATTCTGACGGGTCACAGATTTTGGCGTAACACCAGAAAAGCCTGTGTTAGTGAGTATAAAGGTAAAAGGTAGCAGGAGATTTCTTTATATAGGCCTAATTGTATTTTAGAAGTTATCTGCTGTAGTTATGGCTGATACAGGACCATCACAGAAAAAAAAAGAAATTACACAAAGAACAACTAAAAGGGAAAGTAAAAGACAACGGGCGAAACCCCGAGTCAACCTAGATCTGTCGGCCTTTCAACAGATTGAGACAATTATGGGATTGTACATGATTCAAAAACCCACCCCAAATTGGCCCTCAGGTATGTAATATGTCTATTTTATTCATAAAATACAGTGGCACTCATAAGCTAATGAACCCATGCTAAAGTTGACTAAAAAGAGGAATAAAAAAAAAATCATCTTTTGGAAATTGATCTTAATGCCTTAATTAGCCAACATTTAAGATCACCAGTTTTCTTTGTGAATGAATAATGTATCGTAAATAAATAAATGTTCTTCCTTAAAATACAGGAGGTATAAGTAAATACACCCCTATGTTAAATTCCCATAGAGGCAGGCAGATTTTTATTTTTAAAGGCCAGTTATTTCATGGATCCAGGATACTATGCTTCCTGATAAAGTTCCCTTGGCCTTTGGAATTAAAATAACCTCACATCATCACATACCCTTCACCATACCTAGAGATTGGCATGGGGTACTTTCCATAAAATCATCTCTCAATGCAAATCAAACCAGCTATTAGGCTAACTGAAATAAAACTGAAATAAAACCATGCCAAACCATCGCCCCCCATTTAGCGTGTCAGTGTTTGTGTTGGCCTACTATTATTATCTTTTCCCTTGTCCCCTTGTAGTTGTCGAAAGCGTCCTTGGGTTTCATGAAATGTGCTATATTAATCTAAGTTATTATAAAGTTGGTTGCTACAACAAACTCTTAGTGCTTTGGCTCGTGACACAGTAACAGTGACACCCGGTTTAGCTCACAATACATCCAGGCTAAGTTACCATTTACCACACTTTAAATGCAACAATGCATCTGTAACATATTCTCTTATTGTAAATGAATGATTTTCTGCTTGAGCAAAACATTCATCGCGACTATATGACCTCTCGGTAACTCTAACTCAGTTATATACAGTAGGCAATACAGCACCGTAAAGAAAAGACCTTTACGACAGCAGGAGTGGTAAAAACACCACTTTTGTCCGCTTTTTGGGGCCGCTAGAATCAACACAAACTGAAAAGTTAATATAGCCATTTTAACGTCAATGGAAAACGTCAAGTGGTGTGAAAGAAAATTCATAAGGAATTGGGGGAAAACAACTGCGGTGCAAGCAGAATCCAACTGCACTTACACTCGGTTACGTAATTATGCCACTCTGGATGTTATTGACATAGATCTGCTGTGGTGTTCCCAAGGTGGATAACAAAAAGTAGTCTCATTGAGATGAAGACCAACTTTTTTGGAGGGAATATAACAATAAAATAAGCAGACCCTATGGATCAGCAAATCAGAACCTCATTGATTGCCTGTGGAGCACAATCAGCTTTTACATCACAAATCCAGCCTCTGGCTTTAAGAAATAACAGTGCACATAAGATTAGCTGAAAATCTTTGAATTGGGAATTCCTAATGAGTGGCATAACAGGATTGTACTATGAAATGTAAATTTAAACAACCTCTAAATTGACTCACTCTTGTGGAGTGCAGTCCATGTCTGCTTGGATCCTCACTCTGGTCACATCACTGAGGTTAGAACCAGACAGCACTGCATGGTTTCTGCCGTAGAAAGACACCACACTGGGAGTGATGGAGGAGATCTCTGGTCTCTGACAGTAAAACACACACAAAGATATCCAGTTTGAATGCATTATCTTCGACTGATGTTTTAATCTCTACTGAATGTGACTAAAGTGAGAATCAGAGGGAAAATGTGTTTGAGAATTAAGGATTAGACTCACAGAAAAGTTCATCCCTGACTCCATCTTTTGGCAAACACTGTCCTGCAGGAGGAAGTTAGGAGAAGAAATGAAGCATGACATTCACTTTGAAGGTTCTATTAAGAGTTGATTCAGGACCTGTTTCAGCTAACGTTAGCTTAGCTAAAAAAAGCTGGAAATAATAAAAGTAAGAAATCAGCTTACTTTGGGTATATTCCAACAACTATATTAGAGTCGTATGTGTTGGACGTTCAGAAATAGCAAATGTAACATTTTGGTTTAACAAGCAGTTAGCTTAACTAATTACTGATCAGCAATATCATATATGATATATATATATAATATGTCTCCCCCTGTCCTCGTAGTGAAGGTGACATCTTTGCAAAGTGTCTAAACTCTGAACAACTTTGAGCAGACAGTAATGTGTTGAGTGAGTTAGTGACTAGCTTGCTAACATTAGCTAACGAGACACAACATGTAAATACGAGTTTTGGTGGTGGAAGGCATTTCTTTTTCTAACTTTTGATGGAAGCTAGCAGTTTGTTTCCCCTTTGTTCTAAGATCAGACAAGTGAATCGTTGTATGAATGAAGCAATACATTGGAATCATAATTAATAAAAAATATAATTACATTCCCCACTCCTTGATTTGCCCAGGAACAGCCTTTTTTGCTCCAGCTACATCCGGCACCGATACACTGCCGACACCTGCAAGAAAACAAATGTTAGAAACTATTATTACTGTAAACACTCAAATATAAATCATAATGACTTAACACAAAGACCACAAGATAGTAATACTGTATATGCTACCTGATCAGAAAAGTTTTTTTTGCCAAATAAGTAACACTTAGAATTTCAAACTCCTGTGGATTTATGAGGACTATTGTTGACTGCTCCTCAGATCTCTGCAGGGTAAACTGAGAAAGCTAGCTAGGCTATCTGTCCAAGCTGAGTTTTCTCTCGCACTCTCTCTTGAGTGTAGCGCTGTCCATGACAATTGTGATAGGTTTAAAGAAATGCCAATAAACCAGAGCACGTTTTTCTCCCACCCCGGAATAATGTGTGGACTAGCCAGACCTTCCTCCGCTCCGCAGCGTGTGGATGGTCTGGAAAAGTGAGCCAAAAAAATTATATGGAGATGCTGCTCCTCCCTCTCATAGACGTTATGCTATGTTTGAAACTTAAACTCAGTTACTCCACTCAAAAGCCAGTTAATTAGTTTTATAAAATGTTTTTCTATCAATTTTTGAAAAACTTGATACTGTTGTATCCGAGTTAACTGCTTCTTTAGTAATTATTCTATTACTTTCTTACATCTTTTGTTCTGTGTATTTTTTTTCTTTTCGTAACCTTCATATACAAAGTTTTTGATTACTGCCATGTGTGGGTCAATATGTGTTTGTGTGTTCAGCTTTCAGTTGTATGCATGTGTCTTATGTCAGTTGGATGCCTGAGGTTGAGTTTACAGCTAAAATGTTTATTTGTACTTCTTCACATTGATTCTCAATAGATAAACCTTGGCATGACAGAAATAAAGAACAACCAGATTCCGGAACAAGACAAGGTTACATTATTCTTTCTGTATAACTGGGTCCTGATAATTAATCTTAAAATAAGTCTTTTGTTTTTCAGCTCTATCTTTGATCATTTATGTTAGACATGATCTGTCTACTTACATTTCTTTAAAATGGTAGTGGACTTACAGGACAGAAGTTGGCGGTCCCTCGATGTCTGAGCAGTTGGACAGCTTCAGTGCTTTAGAAAATTGTGTCGTCCCAACTCTAATCTTAACTGTGACATGCAGGCCTGTTAAGGGAAAAAAGAGGTGAATATGTGATGTCTTGGAACAATATATAACATTAAACAACACAGATTTCTCAACTTCATTTGAGGGTTCTTGTGACAGTGAAAGTCATTGATCTTCAGGTTTTAAATTCACTGGATTATTGTATTTATCACATGTCACTGACCTCCAGCAGGAAGTGTTCTATTAGAAAGGATGCAGGTGCATTGTGGGAATTGTTGAGGAAGGCCGTCTCTGCAAAGCTTACTGGAACTTGCAGAGAATTGACAGGCAAAGTTAGACACCTTCTGACCCACACTCAGATGTGTCTGGATGTTAAGTGTGATCTGAGAAAGGAAGAATGTGAGTGTTTACAAAAAGAAAAAAAAGAAAACTGACAGTCACAACTGAATAAAGTTAAAAGCCTGTATGTAATCTTCACCTGGCCTGTGTCGTTCCTTTACAACTTTGTAGGAAACCATTTTCTGTTGAGGATTGTCAGGAATGGATAACCAGTCTGAAGCTTGGCAGTCATCTTCAAATGTGCAACTAGGAGGAGAACATTATGTTGTAACTAAGTTCATAATTGTTTGTTGAAGGTGTCACCTGCAGATGTTGTTCCTGACCTTTTTATAGTGCCGCACCAGACGCGGAGTCTGCGGATCCTGTGCAGACCAACAGTCCTGCACATTTGTGGATGTGCTGCACTTTGACACAGGTACACGCTTCATCTAGAACAAAACACAAACACTTTGAAAGTATGGAATACATAAGGCATCGTAAATTCAAAATCCTTTAGTGTTCACCCGGTCTAAAACAAGTATGTTTATACATGTACAATGCACCCACCTGGTTTCTAAATGGCAGGTACACGTGTTTAAGATCTACTTGATCCAGATGCATTTTGGGAAACACTCGGCGGTCGTCAGTGGCCCTGTAGAGCACCCTGGGACAGGTGGTGTGATAGTTCTTGTCCACAGCAAGCTGACAACAACAATAACAATGTAGCTTTGTTATGTTTGCTGTGTTTCAGTTTGAGCTGCAAGGCAAAGCTGTACTGGAGAGAAAGGCTTATCAAAATACTGTAAAAATACAACCACTGAAATTGTGATTTTGAAAGGTCACCAGCTTACCTACACACAATGAGCTTCAGCCTAGCTAACTAAATCAATTTAGCTTTTTCCAGCCACTGAAATTATTTCCATCTTTGAGAACATTATGCTGCTTCTGGGAAGTACCCACCATCTGTATTTGCAACTTCTATAAAAAAAGAATGTACATCTAACTAGATCTGTATGCAGTGTGAAAACGGCTATATTTCCTGCAACAAGTCCTGTGGTGACTTTGCAGAAGCATTGCTTAAAAAAGCTCAAAACCCCTACACATACTTCCTTCCATCCTTTACTCTCATTGTTCTCTTTCCATCTTTAACTATACATCCAAAAAGCAATAAAGGAAAGTTAAAAAAAAAAAAACCTACACATACAAATTGATAACTGGAATGAGGTAAAATGCATTATGGTTATTAAATAAAATAGTTACAGAAGCATCTTACATTTATTTTAAATGATCTGTATAATATGTAAAGAGTAGCTATCACTGCAACACAGTTACTGTGTTCGGAACAAAATAGGTTATTGAATGATTGATTTCTATTAATGAATAGAATACATATCCTGTAACTTTTTTTATACACACCTTAATGAGCTGCCCATCTCCTGTCCCAATGAAGAAAACCATCCAGGCCTTGTGTCTCACTGCCAGCACAGAGGTCATGGACTTCTGCCTGAAGAGCACCGCCGTGGGCTTCAGAGTCTTTGGCTGAGAGACAAAGACATATTACTTTGAAACCAAACTTCCAGATTAGACAAAAGGTACTGAGAGCACTTCATGTCCAAATGTCTCTGTTCAAAGCTTAATTGGATAAAGAAATAGAATTATTATTTTTGTGCAGCTGTCTTCTTCTGCAACAGTAAGTAAAATTGAAACCATTAAATCTATTTAACCCTCACATTAGTTGACCTCTCATGTCTCCCAGACATTAAAACATTCAGGATCGTGCATTGCTATACTTTTACTTTGTAAGAAGCAGAGCTGGGTGACATGGAGAAAATAAAATATAAAAATATTTTTTACCAAATACATCGATGTCAATATTGCAGCAATATTGTAGGGTTGACTGTTGGTGCTTTCCCAAAAAAATTGACATGATTTTTGATAAATAACCATCAGTAATGTGGATGTAACGACTCAGTGGATGAAGGCAAATAATACAACAGCTACAAAGTTCAGAAAGTTACATCACTTTACTGTAATACAGCCTTTTAAAACCAGGAAAAAACACACACTTGTGCCATAAGATCCCCCAAAATTTAAGACATATAGTCTTAAATATTATTTTTACCTTTATTTAACCAGGAAGAGACTCATTGAATTTAAAAATCTCTTTTTCAAGAGTGTCCTGACATATGGATATAATATCGATATGTTGCCCAGCCCTAAAAGTCTACAAAACTTTGAATGTCTGCCTCTATATTTTGACATTATAGGAATCTTTGAGTTTCTGTTCCCACACAACATCTGTGAAATAAAGCACCAAGAGCTGGCTTTAATCAATGCACTGGGGACAATCAATATTTAATTTATGAGTACAGTAATATAATAAAGTGTAGTCTTATTGTTTTTTTTTCTTCAACTCCATACATATTTTGTCATAACTTTATAACTTATTAGAACCTTTACAGATCAAAATCAGGACCAACCGGCAGTCTTATCCTGTCAGTGCTGCAGACACTGCAGAAGTCTGGATCTTCATCAGTGCCTCCGGTGAGAGGAGGGCTGATGTCAAACAATAGCAGCTCTGTGTCGGTGGGTCCTCCGTCCCACACTGAACACGCCGCTCCAGAGCACCGGCGGCCCGCCAGGATCACGGAGGGAGGCGAGGAGTCTACTGCCTCTCCCCCATCAGAGATGCTGAGGGTCGCTCCCCGAAGCGACCTGAGAGTCTTCCTTTGTCTGTTTTGCCCTCCCAAGTGAGGGACGGTTGTTGTGTGTTTTGGGGGGGGGGGGGGGGGGGTGCTTGGTGGTTTTTGTCCTTGAGGGCAAAGAAAAGAAAATTTAAACTATCTAAACATCCACATACTCATGATTGCCTTGGGTACGTTTGATCACATCGGTAGAGAACTCGCTAATTTCGGAAAATATAGTTCCGTATTGCTTGTGATTCGTATTACGAAGTTGTACCGCTTCTGATTTCCAGGAGCAACTGCTCTTTGTGGATTTGACTTCGTATTGCTGTATGGCAGTCAGAATGTAAGTCTCGGTAGTTGTCTCCTCCACATTCACCAGGAAGCCGATGGATGCGCTGCTGCGCCGGCAGGGATCAACCTGGATGTTCTCCATATACTGCACATTTGAAATGTTCTTCAGGTCCAGCACCTCGCAGTAACCGCACTCGATCACACCGCAGCTGATCAGAGTTTTATTATTCTCAACAAAGGCAATAACATGTTGACGCTGAAAGTCGCGTTCCGCTCATCCGTCTCAGAAACCCGGGAAAACTGCGCATCCATCTGACACCCGCCCTTCAGGATTCCTCTCGAGTTCAGACTCTGGACCAGAGTCAGGTCGTGGCTCAGCTGGTACAGAGTCTCCGCTGTAGCGATGTAAACCGTGTTGGTGGCCACAGCGAAGTGGCGGAGGTCTCCATCAAAAGTGAAGCCTCCATTCTCCTCAGGCACCGAGCCTCTTCTCCCCAGAGAATGAACAACAGAGCCGGCAGCACGATCATCTTCTTGCAGTGATGACAGCAAAATGCTCACACATAGACGGTCTTCATGGCACTCCGCTCTCCTCCACAGGGTCACTGGTGTCGTGCGTAAAAGCGCAGCGCGTCGGATGAAATATTGCCGATAGAGGTGGATGCAATTCGGAAGCGCCACAAAGAAATGGTAACTTAAAACAAAAGACGCCCTCATAAGCGGTTTGTCGTTTTTACAGTGGTGGAATGCATGTGGCCACTTTTAGCTCGCTTTTAAAGCTTTAGTTCCGGTCTAATTTACCGCGAGTTTGAATTGCGGGGAAAATGTGAGTGAGATCACGGACAAACCAGATGAGGGACGTTGGCACTAAGTAAGAAATCTGCAAGTCCTAAGTTAATGTCAGAGACCAATATCAGTATGACTAGTTCAGCCACCACGCTCTGAGAGAAACAGACAGAGCAACCACAGACTACACCACAAACCAGTGGTCTAACCAGTCTTTGTTAGACCACTGGAGGAAGTTTACTTCCGTGAGTTCAGAATCAAGAGTTAACTTTTTATCTTCTTTTAACTTCCAATCAGCTGAAATTTCAGCTGATTAGAAGTTGATAAAGTTAACTTTGGGTTTCATATCAGACAGGAGACAAATGTAGAGCGTTGAGTGTCTGATCATTTTACTACAAGGGGGTGTCATTACGGTATGTAACAACAAACGAACAGTTTAGTGACGCGATGACAAGGGATTGCAACCAAAATCAATGCCAACTTTATTAATGTGGCGGCAAATGCACCTGGTGAACATATGGCTTCAGATATTAGGACTATCATTCATCATATACCATTGTTAGGGGAGAGTGGGGACAGTTGCAGCGTGTGGCAGTTGCAGCATTGCTGATTCTCCAATCAGGAATGAGCTAGAAGTCATGAAACTCCTAATGCACATGCTCAGTAGGTCCCCTCCATCTTTCTGGAAGTTAACAGCCACATGCCATTGTTTGCATATGGGAGAACTGAAATTCAGGTGAAAAATGCTTTTTAAGACCAGATTTTTGTCACACTGTCTAAACGGTTTAAGTATTGATCTTTATGGATTATATGGATTTTGAATGGTGCAGTTTCTTAGCTCTTAACAGAGTTGGAATTACCATATGTTAAAGGACTAATGTGTTAGGCTAGCATTGCTAGTTTTAAGATGGCTTTTGCCAGGGGAGCGGACAGTTGCAACACATTGTTGCAACTGTCCCCTATGCACTATATCACACATGGTGTTGCAAGCATCCCTCATGACTTAACAATAATGACAATTAGATAAAATTGATGTAAAAGGCAATTCAGTGGGTTTGATAACTTTCTAATTCTCAAATGAAGCTGAAAAATGTTTAATAATTATGCCAAACTATGAGTTTTATTACATCTAAATGACTGTTGTAACTTTGCCCCTGGTACTGTTGCAACTGTTATTTCATAGGACAGTTGCAACATTTTTCAAAAGTCCATTTAAGTTACAAATTACTTTCATATTATCATATGTACACATGTTTGCAGCGGTATACGGGCTTGAAAGTAGGTGACATATATGGGTTTAATATATAATTCTTTTTGTCTTTCTAATACAAGCGGTTGCTGAGAAACTAAAGGAAATGTAAAAGTGTTGGCACCCCCCTCTCCTAGTAGTCATTCTACAACATGGCTCAGAGAGGGTGTGTCACCTAGGCTAACCTCGTCTAACCTTAAGAACATCTGGTAGCTCTCCTAAATTTACGGAGCATTTTTAAAACCAAATTTAATTTAATAGATAGTTTCAATTATAGTTGCAAATAGGAGTCATGTACTAATGTTCAAATTTATTTTTAATTGGTTTTGCCAAAATCCACTAAATGTTGAACTGTACAGGTTGCATGCTGCTTTAACAAGGTACAACGATACAATTTAAATCCCTGAACAGGTGGCCTGACAAGTTAATTAAATGATTTACCCCACAGTTATTGTTCTGATGGAATTAGAACTACGGTAAATAAGTCCAAGATTCAATTGTGAGCTTAAGAGCAGCCCATGATAACATGGACTAAAGTGTCCTTAGCCGGCCGAAAATATCTACAACTATCAGGTTTTACCTACGACTTTGCCGGTATTTGAACATCAAACTGACAATCATTTCTTCGCCACTGGAAATAGAAATGGTGATAGGGGGCATTTTTCGTCTAAAAGCCGCTTTTAGATCATTTGTAATCCCATTCATTGTGACGTTTAAATGCCTGTTTCACCTCCTTGCGTTTTGGCTTCCGGGACACTAGAGTCGCTGCCCCCTCGGGTGTGGAGATGTAGCGGCATGCAGCAGCCACCTGGCAACCAGTCAGGCAGCAGAGTGTCGGCAACTCAACTCCGCTCCGTATATTTCACTGGCTGCCTCCGGTTTTGGGTTGAACGTTCCAGTCCAGAATACCGATGACTGGTCTGCTTACCCATCCGCGTCTGTCCACCCAGCTGTTTTTGCGCCATATCACTCTTCCATCCAGCTGTGCGCTGCGATCCAAAAGAATGGACGCATAACGATCGGCGGACCTGACAGCTTTATTGTTGCATTTTATTTGTTCCTTTCTTCTGCTTCTACCGATGGCGTTTCATCACCGGGAGATTGGTACTGCGTTCAGCGGTCGCTGGTGGTCGCTTGCGTTGTGCCGGTGCGGAGAAATGAATTACCCGTGGGCTATTGGTGCGCGAGGTTTGCGCATGCGGCACAGGAGGTTATATGCACTGTCGGATTCTCTCATGACATAAAAGTAATATTTCTATGATATCTGGTAGGACATATTGTGCTATTCTGTTTAGAATTAAATGGAAGCGATGTGCCAACTGCGTTGCGTTTAGAAATATATAAGTAATCTTTTCTAAAGATGAACGGTGGCATCTGAAAGAAGTTAGACTAATCTTTGTTGAGCTGTTGAATGTGAACAAATAGTTTTCTGTGATTACGATACAATATCACCAGTTCAGTCTTAATGAATGTACAGTTTATTTTTACTCTGCTGCTTGATCATCCTCCACGCCTTTCCTATTGGGTTAGGACTTGTTGCATTCATGAGCAGTGCTGAAGTGTTGCATAATAGCCCACATCTCGGTAGGTTTCAAGATTCAGTCCACTAGGCAGGGATTGGGGGACTCCCGGGGGATATTACCGGTGGTTTGCGGGTAGGATACCCAGCAAACATGGAAGATGGAGAATGAAAGAGTAGATACAATTACGAAAATAAACATAACTACTGAAACAACAAGTTGCAGCAACTGCATGGCGTACGCACATCTCAAGATAAGGTGCACATTGGTACGCGAAATGAAAGGCGGCTTATACTTTAGTGGTTGGAATGCCGTACATATGCTGGTTCAATTCGCCGGTGCTGTACTTTTCTTTTTTAGATACTCCATGCGCTAACTCCATACTTGTTGCGCACAGCAAAGGGAGATTTTACACTTACAAAATAAATGATCTTAATAAAATGATCGCGGTTAACACATGATAGTAATACAATAATGTATTTACAAATCATATATGAAAGCTCTGGAAGCGGCCTTTCTGCATACTACTTACACCCAAATTTTTGGCATTTGGTAGTAAGCGCGCCAAACAATGTTTTTATGGAGTGGGTCCCCATATTGTTTGTCTTAAATTTAGCGTTTGTTTAACGGACACCTTAACTTTATTTGTGTTTGAAAATACTTTACTTTAACTTGGGTAAACATTTGAGATAGAGGATTTTTACCGATATTTTTACATTGTGGTATTTCTACTATTATTTGGTAGGATTTGAATACTTAATACCTCCAGGATGATTCATAGAACAGCTTGTTTCCTCCCCTCAGCAGTAGAGGAAAACTTCTAAGACTGGAGTGCTACTTGAATATGAAAAGTTTACGATCAGCGGAGACCAAAGTTTGCTCGGCATGAGGGGCGGTCTGTGAGACCTGCCACCTCTGGTTAGTACTAGCAGTCAGTAGGACAGCGTGGGGATTCTTTCCCCTACTGGTTTCTCTCCAGGACAGTGCACCGAAGTTCACTGTATGTATTTAAGATGACAGGCCTGTGGTGCAACAGGCTTTGTATAGCCCTGTGGTCTCTCCTCTATAGTTTAGGGGCTCGAGAGGTCCTTAATCTCCTGAACCACAGCACCACCACAGATTCATTTCTCAGAATTAAAAAAAAAAAATAGCTTCAGAAACCCAGCTAGGCACACAGTGGAAAAATATATACTGCGTGCCTAGTTTGACAGTTGGATGGGGTCCCTGTAGAGCAGTCTGGGGTAAAAAGATAAAATTATGGATGTTAGGCGATTCTTGGGTTTCGACATGCTCTGGGCGGGATTATGACTAGTGATCTGTGATGTTTTTGGTTTAAGTGTAGAGACACTTGAGATAGAGAAATTAAAGTAGTTCAGGGGTGCTCTGGTAGCTCACCTGAGTACAGCGTGCACCCATGTACCAAAAGTTCAGTCCATGGCGGCCCAGGGTCGATTGACCTCTTGACTCTTTGCTCCAGCATCTCTTCCCTCCCTCTCTCCCCCTATCATTTCTACAATTCCTATCAATTAAAGGCCAAAATAGTCCACTCAAAATAACAAGTTAAGAGAAATTAAAGTAGTTCAACATTATGAAAAAAATCTTGTACTGTGCACGGTTTGGCTGCAGTCAAAGCAGCACCAGTTCTTTTACTTTGCCGTTGCATTTTTAAGTTGGCTATTACTTGGCACGGGTGAAACTTGTTTTGGTTTGTACTGTATCAGCAGTTACTGATTTTAAGCTGTGGATTCTTTCTGTGAAGTCGTGCTAATTTTGTAACGTGGTTACTACTTTTGTGTTTATTATGCTTAGCAGTAGTTTGTACCATTTGTTTTTGAATGGATTACATTCATTTGTAGCGATATTGGAGTGTACATCACGTTGTTTATAGACCAGGTGGTAGGCAATAGTCTGACTCATTTTTATTTGCACACAGAAACTATTCTCTGGGATAGGGATCGTCAGCCACTTCAACCTCCCACTTCAGCGTTTATCTCGACCGTTACGACTAAGATGTCTTGGGAATTAATGCGTGCATGAGAGAATCAGGATGGTGGGGTGGAAGGCATAAAATATGGCGAAATGGAAGAGGAATGACCGATGTCGGTGGGGAGACACTGATGTGTGTACTATTCCTCCTCTCTCGCTGGTGCTTCCTGCTGCTCTGTCGCGAGACCGAGGTGAACGCACTGGAGTGGTGTGTGTGTATTATTATTATTGACCAGCATATTCACAGTAATATGTGTGAGATGTAAAACCCGATAGAAATCAACTTAGCGTAAAAGCGAGATCGAGGCAGGAAGACAGCTGAACAAAGTCTGTTATAGGAAAGGCTGTACAAGCTGTTATTGTTTAGCAGGATGCTACACTATATAATTTACTATTCCGTTTACAATCACCACAAGGTATTTCCAAGAAATGAATGAGGCATTCCCTCCACACTCTTATTAGTTGACACCTCAAACCCTCTATCTTTCTGTAGCTGTCTGCTGCAAATGTTGCAAACTCACTGTGCATGGGCCTACTGATTTTAGAGAGACCAACATGAAATATAAGATTCAGGTGGAACACTTGCCATTTTGTCCCTTCTAGGGACAAAAGTTTTTTAGTTAGTGGATGGGTTGTAATTTCCTAATCAATATGCAGCAGTTCGCAGACTTGATGAAGGATACGTTGGGTGGGTAGATAGGAACTGCGTGCCAAAGGTGTGTGCCATAGGTGTGATTGAGGCACCAACAGGATGGGGTTTTGAACCTGTTAGCAGCTGGAGGATTGTTGGACATTTTTCTTTAAAGGGAATAGTTTGACGATTTGAGGGAAATCACGCTAATCCCCTTTCTTGCCGAGTGTAAAGATGAGAGATGTATACAACTCTCTCTCTCTCTGTAATCTGTCGATTCACGTGTAAGCAACTGGTTAACTTAGTTGCATAAACACTGGGGAGGGTAGCCTTGCTACTGGCTGTTTGGGAGGTAACAAAGTCCTGCTTGCACAACAGACCGACTGCGTTGTAGGTAGGCAGATTTTTGTTTACTGAAAACCAGGCTAGCTGTTACATGATCTTTGTCTAAGTTAACGGCTGCTGATACACTCCTACATATTATTTGCTGTAATACAGGCATGAAAGGCAATGAATCTTCTCATCTACACTTCCTAGAGAAACAGCATTACGCATATTTCCCAGCATATCTCAATGTCAACATTTGAATAGACGGTTACAAATTACTGTTGTAAAATAAACCACGATTTATGAAGTTACGAAGCTCTGGTTGAGGTTGGTTAAGTTTAGGCACTGCGAGAACTACTTGGTAAGGGTTAAAAAAAAGATCATGGTTTGGGTTAAAATGACTTCTTCATTAAGGTTGGGGGGACTTTTGTTGTCATGCAGATTTTACTAACAACCAATGTTGGTTTTATTGTTAGGCAACGATAGCGGTCATGCTAAAAAAAAAAAAACACAAAATTACACTGATGTTGAGGAACCAGGAAACAGACGGCAGGTCAATTTTTTTGGCTGCTAGAAACTTTGTGTCTCTTGAATGTAGAAATGGCGTTACTTGGAGCGCAGGCAGATTTTTTTGAAACAGTCTCAAATGTACAGCATGTGGACCGTTATTGCTATTGCCATAGTAATCAATGTGGCCCTGGAGAACTTAAGATTACCAAGCTTTTGGTTCAATGCAGCTGCAGAGTTAATTGATTCACCTCAGGTGGAAAGCGACCTCATGACCAGCTTCGCAAATGCTCAAAACACCTCAAACTAAACTGGAAAGACAGAACAAAATGTTACTTTATTTCGGCAATTAAAATTAACACTATAGTATAACACACTGTTTGACTGTGCTGTCTGGCTGGCGTCCACATTGGTCTCATGATATTTAAAGAGGCAGGCTGACGGCTGCCATGATGGCCATGCTGAGAGGGCAAATGAGATTGATCGTCGACCTCCCTTGAGCCACAGA
Organism: Perca fluviatilis; assembly: GCF_010015445.1. NCBI lineage: Eukaryota > Metazoa > Chordata > Actinopteri > Perciformes > Percidae > Perca > Perca fluviatilis. The sequence continues at coordinate 20,136,954 of NC_053134.1, read as the reverse complement.
AGCAAATACGCATGGGCATGTGTGTGTTGGTATTAAAGGGAAGAAGTTAACTTTAACTCTGAGTGTGTGTGTGTGCTGCAGTGGAAGTGAAGAAACTGGCGCTGAAGTTTGCGCCATAGCTTCAACCAGTGTGAAGCTATGGCTAACATGTCTCTGGCACCACGACACACACACAAACACGATTCTGTTTTCGGTTTTCACCACCATTTTTTCTTTGCTATATCTCATTTCAACACAGGGATGACTGGAGATTTTCTTGACAGCTACTGATGATCGATCATTTCTCAAACATGGCTGAAGCCTTCAGCAGGCTATTTATTGGCTCTCACAACTGCCAGATGTGTTTTAAAGCCAATTTTCGTCGCATTGATCATATTGAGTCTTGCATTAGGTGCAAGTACAATTAACACGGGTAATGTTGCTTTAGGATTGCCAGATATAGTTCTGTGCCTTTTGATCACATAAAGACTTTTTTGTTGAGGAAGTAGTTGTTTGACAAGAGAAACAAAGAATGAAATTGTATGTATTATGATATGAAAAAGCAACGATAAATGCTGTAAATGATCGAGCCAATGGAAAACGGATTCTTAGCTGTCTGGCGAAACAATCTATCATAGGCCGCATTATGAATCTCAGTATTCTGTGACACTGCAATGTTTCATTACCAAATTCACTTCTGAGGACTTTAAAGCTTAGAAATCAACTATATAAAGCTGAAATATGGGCCGCTTTTACAAAAATTGATGGCTAATTGCAAATTTGGTAAGACGTAGCCTGACTTTAGGAGCTCCACACAGTCTGACGAAAGGCAGCCATTCGCTGGGCTCCATACCCAGCTTTAAAGTCACCCTTTGTGGATAATGTACCGGGCTCCTCGCGCCAGCTGCCGGGCATAACTAATATATTTACAGTTTGAATTTCACACGCCACTTATATAATAACATCATTCCCCAATGTCTTATAAAGCCAACCGCGTCCATTTGATTTTAAGGCATTTTTATGAACGCCGGTGGCGCTCTTTTTTGTAGGATCGGCAGCTGCTTGCTATATGTCCCATTCATTACAATGGGGAAATACCGCAGCTAGCTAGCTAAGCACTGTCGCCATAACTAAATTATATTTACAGTTTGAATTGCCACGCCAATTTTTATATATAACATCATTCCCCAATGTCTTATAAAGCTAACCGTGTCCGGGATTTGGATTTTTAAGGCATTTTTTATGAACGCCAGGCTGCCTTTGTAGGACCGGCAGCTGCTTGCTATATGTCCCATTCATTACAATGGGGAAATACCGCAGCTAGCTAGCTACACTTTCGCCATAACTAAATTATATTTACAGTTTGAATTTCTCCACGCCACTTATATAACATCATTCCCCAATGTCTTATAAAGCTAACCGTTGTGTCCGGATTTGATTTTAAGGCATTTTTATGAACGCATGCCTTTGTAGGACGAAAGCAGCTTCTTGCTATATGTCCCATTCATTACAATGGGGAAATATCGCAGCTTGCTCACTTTCGCATAACTAAAGTATATTTACAGTTTGAATTTCGTCACGGCATGAATATTACAGATTCCTCAAGGTCTTACAAAGCTTAGCTAACACTTTTTAGCTAACACCGATTTCGGATTTCAACTGAATGTATTTTTGTGAATGTCAGAGTTAGGAGGAGGCTAGCTAGCTCTCATTGATGGACTCCATCTCACCGCGGCTCTATCAATGAGACTCGCGGACAAGAGGCGTTTATTTCCCCGATTGTTTGTTTAAATAACTCAACACACATACCCATTATAAGATTAACTGGAACCTGCGGGCTGCGGTAAAAGATTGCGGGCGTAACAAGCTCGCTGACACTGCGGTCAGGGCGGCGATGTAGCAACCCAGGTAGCACCGGCGCTAAACTCCGACACACAGTCGGAGAAAATTTGCAATTAGCCATCCATTTTCGTAAAGTGGCCCATATTTGAGCTTTATATAGTTGATTTCTCGCATAAAAAAGTTTCAGAAGTGAATTTTGTAATGGAATAGCAGAGATCTGCGTGACCTAGCTAGATTCAGAAAACTACCTGATCTCAGGTCAGTTGTGTAGCCTATGTAAATGTTGGGGCGTGACCGTTCTCTTAATACACCCAAGGGCTGACAAAGGTTCCGGATTTTGAGACGCTTACGCAAGCAACTAGCTTTGTTGGGATTCGCCCGTTTTCAGCGGCAGTTTCAAAATATGAGATTTTCATAGTAAAGGGGTGTCAATGTGATTTTGAGCTTCTATGTATGTCCCATTTACCCACCGAACTGTCGTTATTCAACTATGACAGGGTAAAATCGGTTTTGCATTCTATCACCTCTTTAAGATCATCACTCAAATGTTGAGATATTCCGCCTTGGACCAAAGTGTTCGACTGGCTGAAAGACAAACCAATAGCCATTCCAAACCAATACAGACTGTTGACTAGTACCCTAGTTCCTTTAAACATTTTGCATCACAATCACCAGAACAATGAAGAGAGCACAATAGAAATATGTGTAGGCTTACTGGTGGCTATAAGTGACAAACTTAAAGTTTACTAAAAGTTTCTGTGAAATGGTGCGTGGTGAACTGATGACACTGAGGTAGAAGCTCCGTTGTTCTTCAGTTAAAACTTATCGCCTCTTTATGTTAACATAATGGTGACAAATGAATGCCTATTACATTACATGTATCTTCCAGCTACATGTACATAAATGGTTTTTGCATGTTAACAAGCAACAGTGTTAAAGATGTTTTAGAACAAAGGCAGAATTGATATCTTCGGTTGCTGTAACTAAAAGGGAAGTGATCTTATGGTTAAAGACATTGGTTTGTGGAAGTGTCTGTCTTTCTGCATGAGACGACCCCCAACCTGTAACTGTTTACTCACTTACCGACATTGTTTCCTAGAATAAGACTCAGTCAATTCTAATGAAATTAGTGACAAAGCACTGGGGACACATCCCATAATAGCCTACCTATGTTTTCACTGCCCTTTCTGGGTGTCTGTTAGTGTTGACAGTGCTGTTTAGAGCATTCGTAATGCCAAAGTATCAAGTAAGAATTTTAACTAAGTTCTAATAACTTTATGATAACCATGATGTAGACCAGGGGTATCAAACTCATTTTCCCAGAGGGCCTCACTGGAAAAAGAGAATCACACCGAGGGCCAGACATGTAAAGTTTATTGACGTGCTTTTGTTACTGTATGTACCTCTTTTTTTTTTTTTTTTTACATTTTGTTAGCTTTTTTTCCTCATTTTTGTTGATTTTGTTCTGACTTTTCAGACATTTCTGTGCGCTTTTTGTAAATTTGTTGCTTTTTTCCGACATTTCTGTGCGCTTTTTGTAAATTTTTGTTGATGTGAAGCCCTACAAAAGTCATCAAAAGAGTTCCTGATGATACATTTTTTTTTTTTTAAACAACAACCAGTTTCACAGCCTGAATATGAGTCGGCAAATCTGCCAAATTCTGCTTTGAAGGTCAGATAACTGCAGTTCAAAAAACACTTTCCTGTGTTTTTGGTTTGGCGCACAACTAGGCGGGCCAAAATTTATTGTGAACCCAAATTGATATACGGGCCAGATCTAAATGTGCAAGGGGCCGGATTTGGCCCGCGGGCCTTGAGTTAAGACCACATATCCCATCAACCCATGTGTGCGTTATAATGTCTCACTATTGAAAGGGGCTGCAGATTCAGAAGCTGATCCCAGTGATGGTCTTGTTTGTTCACAATCATTATTCTACTGTTTCAGTAATGATTAGGTTGAGATTTATTGATAGCTGATTGAAGCTTTTCTTGTTCCATCTCCAAAAAAAACTCATTTTGCAAAAACACTCTTTTGCTAATAGTTTTAATATTTTTACACTCCTCCACTCAGCAATCAGTAAACTTTTTTATATTTAGAATAATGTGAGAAAGAAATCGTCATGATAAATAGTTATTAGTTAAAAGCATTGCCAAAAGGCTAAAGTTGTCACATCTTATCCTCAAAAAAGCTTTTATCAAACTCTTAACTTGTGTGTTGGGAAATAAAAATGCCAACAAATCCAGTCATACCTGATCCAGGTGCTGCTTGGTACAATGTGGGTGCAGGATGGGGACGACCGATAGGTGATTGTAGCATTGCCATGGCAACTACCATCTGGGAGGAGAACACATACTTTGACCACGCCTTTATTATCGGCACTGGGAATGTGGAACGTCAGTTTCACACCAGTGTTGTTCCACACAGGAGATCTGATCAGAGCACACAGACAGAGAGAAATCAGTTAGGCTGTGGTGACAATGTCTTTTCCTATATATGTAATATATAGTCATTATCTATCTAGAATAGAATACATTTTGGTTTATAAATTATATATATATAATTTATAAACCAAAATGTATTCTAAATTTTTTCAGATCAGACACAGTAGTGTGTGTGTGTGTGTGTGTGTGTATATATATATATATATATATATATATATATATATATATATATATAAAATTTAAAATGTTTCTGAAACTGTGTATTTTTTATCTGATGATAATGAAATGACTTGTAACAACAAATGAGACAGAAACAGTGAAAGGAACACTATTTTTATATAGCTTTTATTAATGCCTTTGCCCAGGTCAGATTTTTCCTGCGATATCACAAAATGATTTACAGCAGGTAGACGGCGCATTAACACATTCTGACGGGTCACAGATTTTGGCGTAACACCAGAAAAGTCTGTGTTAGTGAGTATAAAGGTAAAAGGTAGCAGGAGATTTCTTTATCTAGGCCTAATTGTATTTTAATTTTAGAAGTTATCTGCTGTAGTTATGGCTGATACAGGATGCAGGACCATCACAGAAAAAAAGGAAATTAAACAAAGAACAACTAAAAGGAAAGTTTTATGACAACAGGCGAAACCCCGAGTCAACCTAGATCTGTCGGGCTTTCAACAGATGGAGACAATTATGGGATTGTAGATGATTCAAAACCCAGCCCAAATTGGCCCTCAGGTATGTAATATAGACATATTACTGTATTACTGTATTTTATGAATAAAATAGACATTTTATTCATAAAATACAGTGGCATTCATAAGCTTATGAACCCATGCTAAAGTTGAGTAAAAAGAGGAATAAAAAAAATCATCTTTTGGAAATTGATCTTAATGCCTTAATTAGCCAACCTTTAAGATCACCAGTTTTCTTTGTGAATGAATAATGTATCGTAAATAAATAAATGTTCTTCCTTAAAATACAGGGGGCATAAGTAAATACACCCCTATGTTAAATTCCCATAGAGCCAGGCAGATTTTTATTAAGGCCAGTTATTTAATGGATCCAGGATACTATGCATCCTGATAAAGTTCCCTTGGCCTTTGGAATTAAAATAGTCCCACATCATCACATACCCTTCACCATACCTAGAGATTGGCATGGGGTACTTTCCATAAAATCATCTCTCAATGCAAATCAAACCAGCTATTAGGCTAACTGAAATAAAACCATGCCAAACCATCCCCCCACCCCCCCTTCCATATAGCGCGGACGTGTAATTCCTTGTAGTCAGTGTTTGTGTTGGCCTACTATTATTATCTTTTCCCTTGTCCCCTTGTAGTTGTGTAAAGCGTCCTTGGGTTTCATGAAATGCGCTATATTAATCTAAGTTATTATAAAGTTGGTTGCTTAAACAAACTCTTAGTGCTTTGGCTCATGACACAGTAACAGTGACACCCGGTTTAGCTCACAATACATCCAGGCTAAGTTACCATTTACCACACTTTAAATGCAACAATGCATCTGTAACATATTCTCTTATTGTAAATGAATGATTTTCTGCTTGAGCAAAACATTCATCGCGAATATATGACCTCCGGTAACTCTAACTCAGTTATATACAGTAGGCAATACAGCACCCGTAGAAAAAAGACCTTTACGACAGCAGGTGTGGTAAAAAACACTTTTGGGGCCGCTAGAATCAACACAAACTGAAAAGTTAATATAGCCATTTTAACGTCAATGGAAAACGTCAAGTGGTTTGAAAGAGAATTCATAAGGAATTATGGAAAAACAACTGCGGTGCAAGCAGAATCCAACTGCACTTACACTCGGTTACGTAATTATGCCACTCTGGATGTTATTGACATAGATCTGCTATGGTGTTCCCAAGGTGGATAACAAAAAGTAGTCTCATTGAGATGAAGACCAACTTTTTTGGAGGGAATATAACAATAAAATAAGCAGACCCTATGGATCAGCAAATCAGAACCTCATTGATTGCCTGTGGAGCACAATCAGCTTTTACATCACAAATCCAGCCTCTGGCTTTAAGAAATAACAGTGCACATAAGATTGGCTGAAAATCTTGTAGGAATTGGGAATTCCTAATGAGTGGCATAACAGGATTGTTCTATGAAATGTAAATTTAAACAACCTCTAAATTGACTCACTCTTGTGGAGTGCAGTCCATGTCTGCTTGGATCCTCACTCTGGTCACATCACTGAGGTTAGAACCAGACAGCACTGCATGGTTTCTGCCGTAGAAAGACACCACACTGGGAGCGATGGAGGAGATCTCTGGTCTCTGACAGTAAAACACACACAAAGATATCCAGTTTGAATGCATTATCTTCGACTGATGTTTTAATCTCTACTGAATGTGACTAAAGTGAGAATCAGAGGGAAAATGTGTTTGAGAATTAAGGATTAGACTCACAGAAAAGTTCATCCCTGACTCCATCTTTTGGCAAACACTGTCCTGCAGGAGGAAGTTAGGAGAAGAAATGAAGCATGACATTCACTTTGAAGGTTCTATTAAGAGTTGATTCAGGACCTGTTTCAGCTAACGTTAGCTTAGCTAAAAAAGCTGGAAATAATAAGTAAGAAATCAGCTTGCTTTGGGTATATTCCAACAACTATAATACAGTCGTATGTGTTGGACGTTCAGAAATAGCAAATGTAACATTTTGGTTTAAGAAGCAGTTAGCTTAACTAATTACTGATCAGCAATAGTATGTGTCTTCCCCTGTCCTCGTAGTGAAGGTGACATCTTTGCAAAGTGTCTAAACTCTGAACAACTTTGAGCAGACAGTAATGTGTTGAGTGAGTTAGTGACTAGCTTGCTAACATTAGCTAACGAGACACAACATGTAAATACGAGTTTTGGTGGTGGAAGGCATTTCTTTTTCTAACTTTTGATGGAAGCTAGCAGTTTGTTTCCCCTTTGTTCTAAGATCAGACAAGTGAATCTTTGTATGAATGAAGCAATACATTGGAATCATAATGAGTTAAAAATATAATTACATTCCCCACTCCTTGATTTGCCCAGGAACAGCCTTTTGCGCTCCAGCTACATCCGGGACCCACACACTGCAGACACCTGCAAGAAAACAAATGTTAGAAACTATTATTACTGTAAACACTCAAATATAAATCATAATGACTTAACACAAAGACCACAAGATAGGAATACTGTATATGCTACCTGACCAGAATCAGAAAAGGGTTTTTTGCCAAATAAGTAACACTTAGAATTTCAAACTCCTGTGGATTTATGAGGACTATTGTTGACTGCTCCTCAGATCTCTGCAGGGTAAACTGAGAAAGCTAGCTAGGCTATCTGTCCAAGCTGAGTTTTCTCTCGCACTCTCTCTTGAGTGTAGCGCTGTCCATGACAATTGTGATAGGTTTAAAGAAATGCCAATTAACCTAGAGCATGTTTTTCTCCCACCCCGAATAATGGGTGGACTAGCCAGACCTTCCTCCCGCCCGCGGTGTGGGTGGTCTGGCAAAGTGAGCCAAAAAATTATATGGAGATGCTGCCTCCTCCCTCCTCATAGACGTTATGCTATGTTTGAAACTTAAACTCAGTTACTCCACTCAAAAGCCAGTTAATTAGTTTTATAAAATGTTTTCAATCAATTTTTGAAAAACTTGATACTGTTGTATCCGAGTTAACTGCTTCTTTAGTGATTATTCTATTACTTTCTTACATCTTTTGTTCTGTGTATTTTTTTTCCTTTTTGTAACCTTTATATACAAAGTTTTTGATTACTGCCATGTGTGGGTCAATATGTGTTTGTGTGTTCAGCTTTCAGTTGTATGCATGTGTCTTATGTCAGTTGGATGCCTGAGGTTGAGTTTACAGCTAAAATGTTTATTTGTACTTCTTCACATTGATTCTCAATAGATAAACCTTGGCATGACAGAAATAAAGAACAACCAGATTCCGGAAAAAGACAAGGTTACATTATTTTTTCTGTGTAACTGGGTCCTGATAATTAATCTTGAAAGAAGTCTTTTGTTTTTCAGCTCTCTCTTTGATCATTTATGTTAGACATGATCTGTCTACTTACATTTCTTTAAAATGGTAGTGGACTTACAGGACAGAAGTTGGCGGTCCCTCGATGTCTGAGCAGTTGGACAGCTTCAGTGCTTTAGACAATTGTGTCGTCCCAACTCTAATCTTAACTGTGACATGCAGGCCTGTTAAGGGAAAAAAGAAGTGAATATGTGATGTCTTGGAACAATATATAACATTAAACAACACAGATTTCTCAACTTCATTTGAGGATTCTTGTGACAGTGAAAGTCATTGATCTTCAGGTTTTAAATTCACTGGATTATTGTATTTATCACATGTCACTGACCTCCAGCAGGAAGTGTGCTATTAGAAAGGATGCAGGTGCATTGTGGGAATTGTTGAGGAAGGCCGTCTCTGCAAAGCTTACTGGAACTTGCAGAGAATTTACAGGCGAAGTTAGACACCTTCTGACCCACACTCAGATGTGTCTGGATGTTAAGTGTGATCTGAGAAAGGAAGAATGTGAGTGTTTACAAAAAGAAAAAAAAGAAAACTGACAGTCACAACTGAATAAAGTTAAAAGCCTGTATGTAATCTTCACCTGGCCTGTGTCGTCCTTTACAACTTTGTAGGAAACCATTTTCTGTTGAGAATCGTCAGGAATGGATAACCAGTCTGAAGCTTGGCAGTCATCTTCAAATGTGCAACTAGGAGGAGAACATTATGTTTTAACTAAGTTCATAATTGTTTGTTGAAGGTGTCACCTGCAGATGTTGTTCCTGACCTTTTTATAGTGCCGCACCAGACGCAGTACGGATCCTGTGCAGACCAACAGTCCTGCACATTTGTGGATGTGCTGCACTTTGACACAGGTACACGCTTCATCTAGAACAAAACACAAACACTTTGAAAGTATGGAATACATAAGGCATCGTAAATTCAAAATCCTTTAGTGTTCACCCGGTCTAAAACAAGTATGTTTATACATGTACAATGCACCCACCTGGTTTCTAAATGGCAGGTACACGTGTTTAAGATCTACTTGATCCAGATGCATTTTGGGAAACACTCGGCGGTCGTCAGTGGCCCTGTAGAGCACCCTGGGACAGGTGGTGTGATAGTTCTTGTCCACAGCAAGCTGACAACAACAATAACAATGTAGCTTTGTTATGTTTGCTGTGTTTCAGTTTGAGCTGCAAGGCAAAGCTGTACTGGAGAGAAAGGCTTATCAAAATACTGTAAAAATACAACCACTGAAATTGTGATTTTGAAAGGTCACCAGCTTACCTACACACAATGAGCTTCAGCCTAGCTAACTAAATCAATTTAGCTTTTTCCAGCCACTGAAATTATTTCCATCTTTGAGAACATTATGCTGCTTCTGGGAAGTACCCACCATCTGTATTTGCAACTTCTATAAAAAAAGAATGTACATCTAACTAGATCTGTATGCAGTGTGAAAACGGCTATATTTCCTGCAACAAGTCCTGTGGTGACTTTGCAGAAGCATTGCTTAAAAAAGCTCAAAACCCCTACACATACTTCCTTCCATCCTTTACTCTCTATTGTTCTCTTTCCATCTTTAACTATACATCCAAAAAAGCAATAAAGGAAAGTTAAAAAAAAAAAAAACCTACACATACAAATTGATAACTGGAATGAGGTAAAATGCATTATGGTTATTAAATAAAATAGTTACAGAAGCATCTTACATTTATTTTAAATGATCTGTATAATATGTAAAGAGTAGCTATCACTGCAACACAGTTACTGTGTTCGGAACAAAATAGGTTATTGAATGATTGATTTCTATTAATGAATAGAATACATATCCTGTAACTTTTTTTATACACACCTTAATGAGCTGCCCATCTCCTGTCCCAATGAAGAAAACCATCCAGGCCTTGTGTCTCACTGCCAGCACAGAGGTCATGGACTTCTGCCTGAAGAGCACCGCCGTGGGCTTCAGAGTCTTTGGCTGAGAGACAAAGACATATTACTTTGAAACCAAACTTCCAGATTAGACAAAAGGTACTGAGAGCACTTCATGTCCAAATGTCTCTGTTCAAAGCTTAATTGGATAAAGAAATAGAATTATTATTTTTGTGCAGCTGTCTTCTTCTGCAACAGTAAGTAAAATTGAAACCATTAAATCTATTTAACCCTCACATTAGTTGACCTCTCATGTCTCCCAGACATTAAAACATTCAGGATCGTGCATTGCTATACTTTTACTTTGTAAGAAGCAGAGCTGGGTGACATGGAGAAAATAAAATATAAAAATATTTTTTACCAAATACATCGATGTCAATATTGCAGCAATATTGTAGGGTTGACTGTTGGTGCTTTCCCAAAAAAATTGACATGATTTTTGATAAATAACCATCAGTAATGTGGATGTAACGACTCAGTGGATGAAGGCAAATAATACAACAGCTACAAAGTTCAGAAAGTTACATCACTTTACTGTAATACAGCCTTTAAAACCAGGAAAAAAACACACACTTGTGTCATAAGATCCCCAAAATTTAAGACATATAGTCTTAAATATTATTTTTTACCTTTATTTAACCAGGAAGAGACTCATTGAATTTAAAAATCTCTTTTTCAAGAGTGTCCTGACATATGGATATAATATCGATATGTTGCCCAGCCCTAAGAAGTCTACAAAACTTTGAATGTCTGCCTCTATATTTTGACATTATAGGAATCTTTGAGTTTCTGTTCCCACACAACATCTGTAAATAAAGCACCAAGAACTGGCTTTAATCAATGCACTGGGGACAATCAATATTTAATTTATGAGTACAGTAATATAATAAAGTGTAGTCTTATTGTTTTTTTTCTTCAACTCCATACATATTTTGTCATAACTTTATAACTTATTAGAACCTTTACAGATCAAAATCAGGACCAACCGGCAGTCTTATCCTGTCAGTGCTGCAGACACTGCAGAAGTCTGGATCTTCATCAGTGCCTCCGGTGAGAGGAGGGCTGATGTCAAACAGTAGCAGCTCTGTGTCGGTGGGTCCTCCGTCCACACTGAACACGCCGCTCCAGAGCACCGGCGGCCCGCCCGGGATCACGGAGGAGGCGAGGAGTCTGCTGCCTCTCCCCCCATCAGAGATGCTGAGGGTCGCTCCCCGCAGCGACCTGAGAGTCTGCGCTTTGTCTGTTTTGCCCTCGAGCCAAATGAGACGGACTCTGTTGCTTGTGTCACTTGAGGGCAGGTTAGAGAAAAGATAAATGGTTAAACTGATCTGAAATCCATCCACATACTCCGCATTGCCTTGAGGACAACGTTTGATCACATCGGTAGAGAACTCGCTAATTTCGGAAAATATAGTTCCGTATTGCTTGTGATTCGTATTACGAAGTTGTACCGCTTCTGATTTCCAGGAGCAACTGCTCTTTGTGGATTTGACTTCGTATTGCTGTATGGCAGTCAGAATGTAAGTCTCGGTAGTTGTCTCCTCCACATTCACCAGGAAGCCGATGGATGCGCTGCTGCGCCTTGGGGATCCAACCTGGATGTTCTCCATATACTGCACATTTGAAATGTTCTTCAGGTCCAGCACCTCGCAGTAACCGCACTCGATCACACCGCAGCTGATCAGAGTTTTATTCTCAACAAAAGGCAATAACATGTTGACGCTGAAAGTCGCGTTCCGCTCATCCGTCTCAGAAACCCGGGAAAACTGCGCATCCATCTGACACCCGCCCTTCAGGATTCCTCTCTGAGTCAGACTCTGGACCAGAGTCAGGTCGTGGCTCAGCTGGTACAGAGTCTCCGCTGTAGCGATGTAAACCGTGTTGGTGGCCACAGCGAAGTGGCGGAGGTCTCCATCAAAAGTGAAGCCTCCATTCTCCTCCAGGCACCGAGCCTCTTCTCCCCAGAGAATGAACAACAGAGCCGGCAGCACGATCATCTTCTTGCAGTGATGACAGCAAAATGCTCACACATAGACGGTCTTCATGGCACTCCGCTCTCCTCCACAGGGTCACTGGTGTCGTGCGTAAAAGCGCAGCGCGCGTCGGATGAAATGTGCCGATAAGTGGATGCAATTCGCGAAGCGCGCACAAAGAAATGGTAGCTTAAAAAACAAAAAAAGACGCCTCATAAGCAGTTTGTCGTTTTTACAGTGGTGGAATGCATGTGGCCACTTTTAGCTCGCTTTATAGCTTTAGTTCCGGTCTAATTTACCGCGAGTTTGAATATGCGGGGAAAATGTGAGTGAGATCACGGACAAACCAGATGAGGGACGTTGGCACTAAGTAAGAAATCTGCAAGTCCTAAGTTAATGTCAGAGACCAATATCAGTATGACTAGTTCAGCCACCACGCTCTGAGAAAACAGACAGAGCAACCACAGACACCCACACCCCAAACCAGTGGTCTAACCAGTCTTTGTTAGACCACTGGAGGGTACAGTTTACTTCCGTGAGTTCAGAATCAAAAGTTAACTTTTTATCTTCTTTTTAACTTCCAATCAGCTGAAATTTCAGCTGATTAGAAGTTGATAAAAAGTTAACTTTTGATTTCGCCGAATGGACAGGAGACAAATGTAGAGCGTTGGTGTCTGATCATTTACTACAAGGGGTGTCATTACAGTATGTAACAACAAACGAACAGTTTAGTGACGCGATGACAAAGGATTGCAACCAAAATCAATGCCAGCTTTATTAATGTAGCGGCAAATGCACCTGGTGAACATATGGCTTCAGATAACGTAGGACTATCATTCATCATAACCATTGATAGGGGAGAGTGGGGACAGTTGCAACGTGTGGCAGTTGCAACATTGCTGATTTCTCCAATCAGGAATGAGCTAGAGTCATGAAACTCCTAATGCACATGCTCAGTAGGTCCCCTCCATCTTTCTGGAAGTTAACAGCCACATGCCATTGTTCCTTATGGGAGAACTGAAATTCAAGGTGAAAAAGTAACTTTTTTTAAGACCAGATTTTTTGTCACACTGTCTAAACAGTTTAAGTATTGATCTTTATCGTTATATAGTTTGAATGTGCAGTTTCTTAGCTCTTAACAGAATTAGGTACCATGTGTTAAAGCTAATGTGTTAGGCTAGCATTGCTAGTTTTAAGATGGCTGCCAGGGGGTGGGACAGTTGCAACACATTGTTGCAACTGTCCCCCTATGCAACTGTCCACACATGGTGTTGCAACTGTCCCTCATGACAACAATAATGACAATTAGATAAAATTGATATAAAAGGCAATTCAGTGGTTTGATAACTCTAGTCTCAAATAAACTGAAAAAATATTTGAATAATTATGCCAAAGTATGAGTTTTATTACATCTAAATGACTGTTGTAACTGCCCCTCGGTACTGTTGCAACTGACCCCATAGGACAGTTGCAACATTTTTCAAGGTCCATTTAAGTACAAATTACTTTCATATTATCATATGTACACATGTTGCAGCAGTATGGGCAAGTAGGTGACATATATGGGTTTAATATATAATTCTTTTTGTCTTTCTAATACAAACGGTTGCTGAGAAACTAAAGGAAATGTAAAAAGTGTTGCAACCGCCCCCACTCTCCCCTAGTAGTCATTCTACAACATGGCTCAGAGAGGGTGTGTCACCTAGAGTAACCTCGTCTAACCTTAAGAAACATCTGGCGCTCTCCTAAATTTAGGAGCATTTTTAAACCAAATTTAATTTAATAGATAGTTTCAATTATTAAGTTGCAAATAGGAGGTCAAGTACTAATGTTCAAATTTATTTTTAATTAAGTTTGCCAAATCAACTTAAATGTTGAACTGTACAGGTTGCACTGGCAACAAGAGTACAACGTACAATTTAAATCCCATGTAGGAGCAGACAACCCTGACAAGTTAATTAAATGATTTACCCCACATGATTATTGTTCTGATGGAGTAGAACCAGTAAATAAGTCAGATTCCAATTGAGCTTAAGGAAAGAGCAGCCCATGATAACATTAACATGGACTAAAGTGTCCATGGCCAGCAGAAAAATATCTACAACTATCAGGTTCTCTCTGACTTTATGATATTGAACATCAAACTGACAATCATTTTTAGCCATACTGAAATAAATGGTGATGGGGGCATTTTCGTCTAAAAACCGCTTTTAGATCATTGTAATCCCGTGCATTGTGACGTTTAAATGCCTAGATTTCCTCCTTGCGTTTTAGCTTCCGGACACTAGAGGTCGCTGCCCCCCCTCAGTGTGGAGATGTAGCGGCATGCAGCAGCCGCAGCAGCCGGTCAGAGGCAGCAGAGTGTCGGCAACTCCAGCAGCTCCGCTCCGTATATTTCCACTGACACTCCGTTTTAGGGATTCATTCATTCCAGTCAGAGCTGCTGTTCGGTCTGCCCACCCATCCACGCGTCTGTCCACCCAGCTGTTTATATATCCCTCCTTCCATCCAGCTGTGCGCTGCGTCCGGGAACGTCAGACGCTTTATCTTTGATCGGCGGACCTGACAACTTTGTGTTGTTTATTTGTTCATTCTTCTCTTCCTGATCAGCGTTTCATCACCGGGAGATTAGTGCTGCGTTCAGCGGTCGCTGGTGAGTCTTCCTGCCGGTATTTTCACGTGAGGTGTGGAAAATGATCCCACCCGTGGTTATTCGACAAGGTTTAATATTTTACTTGACAGTATGAGACCTTTAAGGAAGGTTATGCATGCACTGTCGGATTCTCTCATGACATAAAATAATATTTCTATGATATCTGGTGGACATATTTTGCTATTCTGTTTAAATTAAATGGGCTTGATATTCAACTGCGTTACGTTTTAGTGTCTCAGTAATCTTTTCTAAAGATGAATAGTGCTGTAACATCTGAAAAGTTGAACTAATCTTTCCATTTGGGCTGTTGAATGTGAACAAATAGTTTTCTGTGATTACAATCACAATATCACCAGTTCAGTCTTAATGAATATGCAGTTTTATTTTACTCTGCTGCTTGATCATCCTCCACCTTTTCCTATTGAGTTCGAGGACTTAATTGGCATTCATGAGCAGTGCTGAGTGTTGCATAATAGCCCACATCTCAATGGGATTTAAGGTCAGTCCACACAAACCGGGGTCCAGGGGACTCCCAGGGGTCCTGATGGAGGTTGCGGGTGGGATGCCAGCAAACATGGAAGATGGAGGGAATGAAGAGTAGATACAATTACAGAAACGTCAACATCTTCTGAAACAACAAGTTATAGCAACTCGCAGCTGACACGCACATCTCAAGATAAAGTGCACATTGGTCGCAATGAAAGGAAACGCTTATACTTCCAGTGGTGGAATATAAAGTACATGTACTCACTTAAGTTCAATTATGAGGTACTTGTACTTTTCTTTTTAGATTACTCCATACTTCAACTCCACTTACTTGTTACTTTGTAAAGGGAGATTTTACATACAAAATAAATGATCTTAATAAAAATATGATGCGGTTAACACATGATAGTAATACAATAATGTATTTACAAATCATATATAGCTCTGGAAACGGCCTTTCTGCATACTACTTACTTAAATTTTGAGTGGTAGTAGCGCATGAAGCAATGTTTTTATGAGTGGGTCCCCATATTGTTTGAATGTAAATTTAACGTTTGTTTAACCGGGCACCTTAACTTTATTTGTGTTGAAAATACTTTACTTTAACTTGAGTAAACATTTGAATAGAGGATTTTTTACTTAAAATATATTTTACATTGTGGTATTTCTACTGTTACTACGGTAGGATTTGAATACTTGTCCCACCTCGGATGATTCATAGAACAGCTTGTTTTCCTCCCTCTGACAGTAGAGGAAGATGAAAACTTCTAAGACCGGAGTGCTTGCGATGAAAAAGTTTGATCAAACGGGGCCAAAGTTTATCGGCATGAGGGCGGTCTGACAGAGACCTGCCACCTCTGGTTGAAAACACTAGCAGTCAGTAGGACAACGTAGGATTCTTTCCCCTACTGGTTTCTCTCCAGGGGCAGTGCACCAGTTCACTGTATGTATTTAGATGACAGGCCTGTGGTGCAACAGGCTTTGTATAGCCTGTGGTGCAACAGGTCTCCTCCCATGGTTTGGAGCTCAGAGGTCTGTAATCTCCCTGAACCACAGCACCACCACCACCCAGATTCATTTCTCAGGGTAAAAATGACACAAACCCCAGCTAGGCACACAGTGGAAAAAATATATACACGTGCCTAGTTTGACAGTTTGGATGGGGTCCCTGTAGAGCAGAAGTCTAGGGGTAAAAAAAGATAAATTATGGATGTTAGACAGATGGCAGGTTCATTTTTGGTCCATGCTCTGGGATTATGACTAGTGATCTGATGTTTTCGGTTTAAGTCGCAGAGACACTTGAGATAGAGAAATTAAAGTAGTTCAGGGGTGCTCTGGTAGCTCACCTGGTACAGCGTGCACCCCATGTACCAAAGTTCAGTCCTTACCGCAGCGGCCCAGGGTCCGATTACGACCTGCGGCTCTTTGCTCCATCTCTTCCCTCTCCCTCTCTCTCCCCCCCCCCCCTATCATTTCTACAACCATTCTATCAATTAAAGGCCAAAATGATCCCTCAAAAAATAACAAGTTAAGAGAAATTAAAGTAGTTCAACATTATGAAAAAAAATCTGTACTGTACAGTTTGGCTGCAGTCCAAAAAGCAGCACCAGTTCTTTTACTTTGCCCGTTGCATTGCAAGTTGGCTATTACTTGGCACAGTTGAAACTTGTTTTCGGTTTGTACTGTATCAGCAGTTACTGATTTTCGCTGTGGATTCTTTCTGTAGAAGTGCGTGCTAATTTTGTAACATGGTTACTACTTTTTGTGTTTATTGTAGCAACGTAGTTTGTACCATTTGTTTTGAATGGGTCATTCATTGTGACGATATGTGTAGGTGTACATACGTTGTTTTATAGACCAGACTGGTCGTTTTGCAATAGTCTGACTCATTTTATTGCACACAGAGAGAGACGACTACTCTGGGATAGGGATGCGTCAGCCACTTCAGCCTCACTAAAGCCGTTTATCCTGCGACTTCGTTACACGACTAAGATGTGCGAGTGTGCGTGCATGAGAGAGAGAGAGAGAGAGAATCAGGATGGTGGGTGGAGGCCATAAATGGCGAAATGGGAAGAGGAATGACCGTGTCGGTGGGGAGACACTGATGTGTGTGCCTATTCCTCCTCTCTCGCTGGTGCTTCCCTGCTGCTCTGTGCGAGACCGAGTGAACACTGGAGTGGTGTGTGTGTGTGTGTGTGTGTATTCACAGTAATATGTGTGAGATGTAAAACCGATAGAAATCAACAACGTAAAAGCGAGATACGAGGCAGGAAGACAGCTGAACAAAGTCTGTTATAGGAAAGAGCTGTACAAGCTGTTTATGTGGGATGCTACACTATATAATTTATATTCCGTTTACAATCTACAAGGTATTTCCAAGAAATGAATGAAGACATTCCCTCCACACTCTTATTGGTTGACACCTCAAACCCTCTATCTTTCTGTAGCTGTCTGTGCAAATGTTGCAAAACTCACTGTGCATGGGCCTACTGATTTTAGAGACCAACATGAAATAAGATTCAGGCAGAACTTGCCATTTTGTCCTTTACGGACAAAAGTTTTTAGTTGGTCGTTGGTTGTAATTTCTAATCAATATGCAGCAGTTGCGACTTGATAGTATGCATGGGTAGATGAGAACTGCGTAAGGTGTGGGTGTGATTTAGGCACCAACAGATAGGTTTTGAACCTGTTAGCAGCTGGAGGATTATTGGACATTTTTCTTTAAAGGAATAGTTTGACATTTAGGGAAATGCGCTAATTCCCTTTCTTGCCGAGTGTAAGATGAGAAGATGTATACAACTCTCATGTCTGTACGCTAAATATTAAGCAGCTGGTTAGCTTAGTTTAGCACAAACACTGGAAATAAGCAGCTAGCCTGGCTGTTTGAAGATAACAAAGTCTGCTTACCAACAACAGACCGACACGTTGTAGGTAGGCAGATTTTGTTACCTTTGGACAGAGCCAGGCTAGCTGTTTCCAGTCTTTATACTAAGTTAACCGGCTGCTGATCGTGGCTTCATATTTAGCATACAGGCATGAAAGAGCTATGAATCTTCTCATCTGGCACTTACTAAGAAACAGCATTAGCATATTTCCCAGCATATCTCAAATGTCAACATTTGAATGACGGTTACAAATTACTGTTGTAAAATAAACACGATTTATGAAGTTACAGCGCTCTGGTTGAGGTTTGGTTAAGTTTAGGCACAGAAACTACTTGGTAAGGGTTAAAAAAAGATCATGGTTTGGGTTAAAATGACTTCTTCATTAAGATTGGGGGACTTTTGTTGTCATAGTTACAATAACAACCATGTGGTTCATGTTAGGCAACGATCGCGGTCATGCTAAAAAAAAAAAAAAAAGTACACTGATGTTGAGAACCAGAAACAAACAGCAGTATTTTTTACGGCTGCTAGAAAACTTTGTCTCTTGAATGTAAAAATGACTGTTTGGAGCACTGGCAGAAACAACGTTATTCTTGGGAAAACAGTCTCCAAATGTACAGCATGTGGCACCGTTATTGCTATTGCCATAATCAATGTGGCCCTGGAGAACTTAAAGATTACCAAGCTTTAGTTGTGGCCTACGCTGCACGGTTAATTGATTCACCTCAGGTGGAAACGACCTCATGACCAGCTCGCAAATGCTCAAAACACCTCAAACTAAACTGGAAAGACAGAACAAAATGTTACTGTTCCGGCAATTAAAATTACAGCACCACTATAGTATAACACACTGTTTTGACTGTGCTGTCTGGCGGAATTGTGGCGTCCACATTAGTCATGATAAAAACAATAATATTTAAAGAGGCAGACGGCTGCCATGATGGCCCTTGCTGAGAGAGAGACAGAGATTGATGATCGACCTCCACTTGAGCCACACGAAGCAGCACACAGCCACACCATATATGGGCATGTGTGTGTTGGTATTAAAGGGAAGAAGTTAGCTTTAACTCTGAGTGTGTGTGTGTGCTGCAGTGGATGAAGAAGCAAAGCGCTGGAAGTTTGCCACTTCATAACTTCAACCAGTGTGAAGCTGGCTAACATGTCTCTGGCACCGACACACACACACAAACACATTCTGTTTTCGGTTTTCTACCATTTTTCTTTGCTATATCTCATTTCAACACAGGGATGACTGGAGAGATTTTCTTGACAGCTACTGATGATCGATCATTTCTCAAACATGGCTGACACTTCAGCAGGCTATTTATTGGCTCTCACAACTGCCAGATGTGTTTAAAAGCCAGTTTTCCGTCGCATTTGATCACATATTGAGTCTTGCATTATTGCGTGCAAGACGATACAATTAACTATTTGGGAATTAATGTTAGCTTTGGATTGCCAGATATCGTTCTGTGCCTTTTGATCACATAAGACTTTTTTGTTGAGTAGTTGTTTGACAAGAGAAACAAAAAGATGTTAATATGTATTATGATATGAAAAAAACAAACATTAAATGCTGTAAATGATCAGAGCCAATGGAAAACTGGATTCTTAGCTGTCTGGCAGAAGCAATCTATATCTAGCCAAAACATGAGCATGAAA
The DNA here is from genome assembly GCF_010015445.1 of Perca fluviatilis. NCBI lineage: Eukaryota > Metazoa > Chordata > Actinopteri > Perciformes > Percidae > Perca > Perca fluviatilis. Next base: position 20,117,070 of record NC_053134.1, on the reverse strand, counting down.
ATGTCATAATGTATCTCAAGGATGTTAGGCAAACAGCATTCACCTTGACCATCATGCAATTTCCATTTCATCCAAATCGGCTTTTAACTCTTAATCCACTTAGAATTTTCTCAACCCACAGAAGAGTACAATTTCAGCTGAACCATTAGCATCATGTTTTCATCCAACAATGGCCTGCTCTTTGATGCATTACGTGCAAAATCTGAGATAGTGAAGCACTGATCTGACATTCTGATGGATGCAGATTCTGGCAGGTGTTCAGTGTCAGTACTAACAGTAGTTAAGTGACACTGTAGACCATAACATGCTAGCTGTCACAATCAAATCAAACTATTCCTCTTCTCCACATATAGTGTCATGTGGTGTGACCCAAGGTTGACCTTCATCTTAAGGCCTGGTCGGAGCAGAAAGTGGCACAATGAAATTCACACGCACCTCTATGCAAATGATGTGATTCTAGAAGCTTGGTGACATAAGGGGGACTTTAAGGGCTAGTTGGTGAACTACTGGAACTACCTGGAAGTGACTGCTCCACACGTAGCCGCTGTAAAACCACATTGAGTATGTTTACATGCACACCAATAGTCCACTATGATTCTGAATAATCATGTAAACAGTATATTCCGGTTGGATATTCCGAATAAGGCCTTTTTCTGAATATAGCATTTTCTAATTAAGACGTGATATATTCCGGTATTATTCGGGTTTTAGAAGCATTCTTTGGACATGTATACATCACATTCGGAATATGCGTCTCAATCAGGGGTTTGTCCGCAGTTTACGGCTTCTTGCCTGTTTACGGCTTATGGCTAGCTCTGTGCGTTGTTATGGTTGCTGTACACAAACCAACCAGCCAACAGTTTGCAGGGCTGCAGACCCGATAAGGAGAAAAACAGCTACTTTTAAACATTATCAAAGACTTGGATATCAACAGGTTTTTGGATATGCGCACACATTGCAAAACCGTCCTTTTCTAGAAGCTGGTTGAAGGAATGAAAGAGGGAGGCTGTGTACGCATGGTCCAACAAGTCCGCCACCGCTGGTAAACTTTGAAAAAAAAATCGTATTTTGTAAATAATGTAAACGGGAATATTAGTTGAATATTCACTTTCATTAGCCATGCAAACAGCTTAGTTGGAATATTATTTTTCGGAATAAGGGCAAAAAACGGAATATGTGCATGTAAATGTAGTGAATATGACATTTTCATTCTCCGTTTTTTGTACAATTAGTGATTTAGTGAGCTTTAGAGGAGATGGTAGGAGGATTTTGTTACCTTTGGACAGAAGCAGGTGAACGGTTTTCAGTCCTTTTGCTAAGCTAAGAGGCTGATTGTGATAGCTTAATATTTACAGTACAGAAATAAGAGTGGTTTCAAGCTTATCATCTAACTCTTGGCAAGAAAGCAAGATGCAATCAAGTGTGTTTTTGTTGAATTACAAATAAAAGCCAATGACAATCAATGCTTTCGACTTGTGGCTTTCAATGTTTCTGCCGCATTATTGGTCAGGTCAACAGTAATCTCTATAAACAGATATCTACATATGAATGCAGAATATGTAGGCAACTGGACAGGCTTTTGGTAATGGAAGTGTTCTGGTTTCTGATTTGTAGTCCCAGTAGTATTGACCAATCATGTTTGAGTGGGCGTTGGTTGCATGCAGGTAAACAGTCCGTGTGGAGAGCAAAAGAGGTGGAACCCATTGGCTGAAATACAATCTCAGAACCCATCAGCTATCTTCTGAAAATGATTTAACTTAAAAGATTTTTTATTTGCATTCAAAATGCAGAGGAACAATCCGTTCGTACATGTCATCTCTTATCGCAAGTTGCTAATTAGACTGTAAATGACTGCCGCATGGAAGACTTAGTTATGGCCCGACTATCCGCTGTCTAGACTGTAACCCCCTAAACATCGGCCGTTGCCACCAAAGGCTAAATCATGGTCAGACCGAAATATTGGGATGAATCGCGTCTCTACTGTTGTATTTTAGTTAGGATTTTCTGTTCTGAGACTGCAGCACAGTACAGCTCCTGACGAGGTTTCTTCTGTAGTTTCACAGCTGAGCGGTGGTTCAAATCCTTGACCCTCCATTTACAAACACACTTCTTTAATCAGGCTGCTGCCACCACTGAAAACATTCAATAAAACACAAGCCTCAGCCTGGTGGGTTTGTTCTTATATCATCTCAGTCCGCATTGCTGCTTATTGGACATGCACCATTCTTGAGCCTGTGGATCCCAGGATTCATCTGGAGTCATTAGGATATAGATTTCAATTAGATTGTATTCGTTGTCTGTTTGTTTTTGGTTAAAAGTTGGAAGGGCCACCAGTAGAAAAACAGAGTGTGTGAGGCAGAAGTTTACCTGGTGAGATAACCTTGCAGTGCTTATTTTCTCATTAAACAGACTTGTGGTTGTTTTAACGGGCTGCAGTTGTGTTTTCCTTTTGAATGACTTCAGCTCTGTGCGTGCGATATTCTACGCTCCCCTGCTCTCTCTGTCTTCTGCTAATCTTCCTGTCATATCTCTCACACACCTGCATGAAAAAATCAGTTAGGAGGTCAACAACTCCCCGAAATGGACTGACACCGCTGTGTCTGTACTACATACTCAAAGTAAAATCTTTTTCACACACCAGACTGGTATCTGTTCTACAAAGGAAGGTTAATTTGTTCCACATTACTGTGCAAATGTGAAAATATAAACAGACAAAATTTACAAAAATATTACTTTAGGGCTGAAATCAATACAAAATGTATTAGTAAGAATATACTTTTCGGATATAAGATATGCAAATATGAGATATCACAAAATCACAAAATTATCAAATGATGTTCTGAGCAGAGAAGCGTTTTTGTACTTATGCATTACATCAGACAAAACTCCAATGTAGAAAACATCAACTTTAATTATACTTTTTGTAAATTTTTAAAATTACAATTTATATTAATTGATATTGAATAAGCCCCTAAAGCCCATGACACACTAACCGGACGTCTGACCGTCGGCAGAAAAGGCAGTCGGACTGATCAGCTGATCGGCTCCCCGAGGTCCAAAAAGTGCCTCGGAACACACAGAAGCAACGCTGTCTTGAGCGTACGTTCTGCGCGTGCGTGAGACGTAATACAAAAAATTTAAACCGGAAATGACAACGCATCATGTGGGTCTGGCTTCTCCAGCCGATAGGAATGGTGGCTTGTTTGAAATACCATCTCGTATTTTATGAAAATGGTTCACTGAAACGCGTTTCTGAAAACATTTTAAAAAGAGAAATAGGCCATGCAGTCTTCATTTCAGATTGACAAAGGTCAGTTTAAAAGATATATATATATATATATATATATATATATATATATATATATATATATATATATATATATATATATATACAGTGCCTTGCGAAAGTATTCGGCCCCCTTGAACTTTTTGACCTTTTGCCACATTTCAGGCCTCAAACATAAAGATATAAAACTGTAATTTTTTGTGAAGAATCAACAACAAGTGGGACACAATCATGAAGTGGAACGAAATTTATTGGATATTTCAAACCTTTTAAACAAATAAAAACCGAAAATATTGGGCGTGCAAAATTATTCAGCCCCCTTAAGTTAATACTTTGTAGCGAACCCTTTTGCTGCGATTACAGCTGTAAGTCGCTTGGGGTATGTCTCTATCAGTTTTGCACATCGAGAGACGACATTTTTGCCCATTCCTCCTTGCAAAACAGCTCGAGCTCAGTGAGGTTGGATGGAGAGTGTTTGAACAACGCAGTTTTCAGTTCTTTCCACAGATTCTCGATTGGATTCAGGTCTGGACTTTGACTTGGCCAGTCTAACACCTGGATATGTTTATTTGTGAACCATTCCATTGTAGATTTTGCTTTATGTTTTGGATCATTGTCTTGTTGGAAGACAAATCTCCGTCCCAGTCTCAGGTCTTTTGCAGACTCCATCTGCGTTTTCTTCCAGAATGGTCCTGTATTTGGCTCCATCCATCTTCCCATCAATTTTAACCATCTTCCCTGTCCCTGCTGAAGAAAAGCAGGCCCAAACCATGATGCTGCCACCACCATGTTTGACAGTGGGGATGGTGTGTTCAGGGTGATGAGCTGTGTTGCTTTTACGCCAAACATAACGTTTTGCATTGTTGCCAAAAAGTTCGATTTTGGTTTCATCTGACCACAGCACCTTCTTCCACATGTTTGGTGTGTCTCCCAGGTGGCTTTTGGCAAACTTTAAACGACACTTTTTATGGATATCTTTAAGAAATTGCTTTCTTCTTGCCACTCTTCCATAAAGGCCAGATTTGTGCAGTATACGACTGATTGTTGTCCTATGGACAGAGTCTCCAACCTCAGCTGTAGATCTCTGCAGTTCATCCAGAGTGATCATGGGCCTCTTGGCTGCATCTCTGATCAGTCTTCTCCTTGTATGAGCTGAAAGTTTAGAGGGACGGCCGGGTCTTCGTAGATTTGTAGTGGTCTGATACTCCTTCCATTTCAATATTATCGCTTGCACAGTGCTCCTTGGGATGTTTAAAGCTTGGGAAATCTTTTTGTATCCAAATCCGGCTTTAAACTTCTCCACAACAGTATCTCGGACCTGCCTGGTGTGTTCCTTGTTCTTCATGATGCTCTCTGCGCTTTACACGGACCTCTGAGACTATCACAGAGCAGGTGCATTTATACGGAGACTTGATTACACACACCTGGATTCTATTTATCATCATTAGTCATTTAGGTCAACATTGGATCATTCAGAGATCCTCACTGAACTTCTGGAGAGAGTTTGCTGCACTGAAAGTAAAGGGGGCTGAATAATTTTGCACGCCCACTTTTTCAGTTTTTATTTGTTAAAAAGTTTGAAATAGCCAATGAATTTCGTTCCACTTCATAATTGGGACCCACTTGTTGTTGATTCTTCACAAAAAATTACAGTTTTATATCTTTATGTTTGAGGCCTGAAATGTGGCAAAAGGTCGAAACGTTAAAGGGGGCCGAATTAGGCACTGTATATATATATATATATATATATATATATATATATATATCTTCGTTGTCATATATATATATCTTCGCTCGTTATTTCCGGGTTAGCACTCCACCAATCAGATTCAGTCACATCCACAGCAAACCTGAAACGGCACATTGAACTGAAGCACCCGGCTAGCATTTCAATTTTGAAAAATAATAGCTCGCAGGAACATATGGAAAAAAAGAACTATGAACTAGTTCATTTTTGGAACTGTGAACTTAGTTCAAAATTTTGAAGTATGAACTATGAACTGAACTAGCTTATTTTAAAATTTGTGAACTTAACTTAACTTTTTTTCTTCTACTTCTACTTTTACTTGAGTACATATTTTCGATGAACGGAATACTTTGACTCCGATAAATTTTTTATATGCTGCATCGTTACTCGTTACTGTTGTGAATTCCTCACGCTACTGAGACTGTGTAGGTTCCAGTTTGTGTAGTTACGGCTACGTTAGTTACGTACGTTAATTACGTAATTTACGTACTTTAACTAACTAATAAAACTATTAACTAAATAACACAATACTTGTACTTTTACTTTCAGTACTTGAGTAGTAGATTTTAAAATAAACTACTTGCAATACTTAAGTATAAAACATTTTGAGTACTTTAGTACTTCTACTTAAGTGTGGTGCTTAAAGAGCACTTCAGCTTCTACTCAAGTCACTTTTTTGATAGAGCACTTGTACTTTTACTCAAGTATGGGTCTCTAGTACTTTATGCACGTCTGCCGACGGCCGATTATCAGGTTGGTGTGTCAGGGCCATAACATATACTGGAACTTCACATTGACTATTATCTTTTTAAATAACATGAAAGTCATGTCTCCTGAGTTTCGACGTTTTTGACGCCTTTTTTTCACAGTTTGTTTGGGCTTTTTCCAGCGTTGTAAATGTCAATGTGACCCGAAGTCAACACAAGGGTTAAAAAGGAGACATCATTTTCCCTTGGAAGCATATCTTGAGTTCTACATATTCAACGCAACAATTATTTTTCCTTCAAGACGTACTTCAAAAAAACTAATTTGTATTACAAAAGGTAAATTTCTAGAAACCAGGGTTGCTTTGTTCTGATATACCCAACTATGAGCCTTTTCAGTCCAGTCATTCATAGCCTGACACTTCTGCTATGTGTATGTAAGTCCTGCAGCTTGCTGGAGACACTGATAAATCACTGTATGACTCACAAATAGCAGTGGGAGCTAAAAGTAGAAATAACAGAAAAATGTTGTGTGCACAGTGTTGCACTGTGCTTTAGCATCAAAACTTCACATGCATGCTAACATGTAAACTTGCCCTACATGTTTCCTCAGACGCTGCAAGGATGAATGGCTGACCTCGGAGCTCACTGATTGGTTTGCTAATCTTTGCTGGCCGCAGCTGCTGTCATGGCCAAAAGCCCGGAGGTGAAGCTGGCCGTCTTCGGCAGGGCGGGGGTGGGCAAGTCAGGTAAACTGCTTTGTAAAGTATTCAAATATTTTAAACGTTTGTGTAGGTCATAATGTAGTGTCCATCTTTCTTATTCTTTTCATTCAAAGTTCCAAAAACTACAAGAAAGTTGTCTTTGACTGAAAACAGGCTGATTTGTGCTCCTTATTTTGATGCTCAGAATGATCATAAATCAAATTGCCGGCAACATTTAAAAGACTTAAACTTGGCTGCTGGGTATCTGCAGGTTTCATGTTGTGTTTTGCCTCTTTCAGCATGACCTCTGCTTTCCAATGTTTTCCTCCAACATCCTGTCGGCATTTTTACACTCTCCATAATTTCTCCTCGAGCATAGTTTCTTTGCGTATTCAGCATTACAGTAGGTTGTTTTTGGTCTGGCTTAATTACCTTCACTCCCACAGATAAGTCAGTTGCGTCATTATCATTTGGTTTCAGCATTCCTCTATACGGCTCGGCCTCAGCTGTAGGTTTTCCCCAGTAGCTAACACAATATCGCAGACCATATGTTTCCTGCCGGCTGCAAATCAAGACAGATTGCTTCTGTGTAGCAATCAGCTGTTGGAAAACATGCTTCGGGAGCTCTTCCATGTCGAAGGAGGCCATTAAAATGCCTAAGGAGGTCAGGTCAAGTACTGTACTGAAAAGTATAATGACTGCAGAGTTCATAACCTTCAGCTGAAAAGGAGTGTGCTTGTTAAACATGGCAGTGAGGCTGACGATGTGTGACATGCACGTCTGAAACCTTGTTAAGAAAGCAGACATTGAAGCTCCAATCTTCAAAATTTTGCATCCACATTTCCTTCCCTTGCTTCCCTTCCTCGTGTCTTAGTCCGTCCCACCGAGGAAGCATGGGAGAGACGCAAGGCAATCATGCCAGAAGAGAGGAAACAAGGAAATTTGTTTTAGAGGGATGAGACGTCCTTTCCTCTAAAGTATCACGTGAATTTGTCAGCTATATGGGTGGAGTTACCAACGGCTTTCAGCTGCACGGTTTCCGGGAAGGGACATTTTTTTTTTGCAGGATGGTAGGGGAAGCTTTGAGATGGCCTTCGCAAAGGAAGGCCAGAACGACTTTCAGCCAAGGAGTGAGGATATATCAAATAAGACTTGGGAAGCAGCCCTGATCTTTCACCACTGCCATTTTCTCCCCAGTTATTACTGTGATTTCCTGCTCTATGTCTGCTAACCTTGTGTTCTTCATTTAGAAAAACTAGAAATGGCTGATTAGGTTGTTGTTCAGGATTCAGGCATTTCTGTACGTCACTGACAATTTTTTTTAAAGCACTGCAGTGATCCTTGATACATTTGAACACTTGCAACAGCATGTTCACCACATAAAGTCTTTATCCACTGGAAAATTGCCTCAATACCAACTCCCTTTTCACGTGGACAGTTAATTCATGCAGCTCTGCAGTTGCCTGATCCTCCTCTGTCAGTGGCATGCTCGTTTTAATGCACAAAAACAGACACACAGCAGGATAGTAGTCGTTGTCACATCTGACGCTACATGTAGCCCTGGTGATCCCTTTAACAATGAATGGCTCTCATCTAAACATAGTCCTTTAGTGGAAGCCCACGGATGCTAATGAATCAGCCTTCTCCTCAATGGACAACCATCAGGACTTACACTCCCACAGGTACAATGTGACGGAGAGGAAAAAATGGTTTGACCCTTCTGGTGTGTTGGAGTCACTCTTTTGTGGTTCATAAATCTGTATTAGCTGTACTTTCATTTCAGCTAAAGATGTTATATGCCTATTTTAAACAGAGGACCACAGTTCAACATACCACCTACCTAACCCAGCTAGGTGTCCTTGAGCAAGATACTTAAGGCCGGTTACACACTGGATGCGCCGCGCGAGCGTGTCAGCTGCGTGGCGTGTCCGTTTATATTTTGGCTCCCTTGTTAACAGGTTAGAGCTTACACACTGCCTGCGAGACACGCACGTCTCAGGCGCGGCTCGAGCCGCGCCAAAAACTCGTGCCTGCTAGAAATACAACCGACGCCTATTTTTCACGCGAAGAATGTTATGGCTGCTGAATGTTATGGCTGCTGAATGTTATGGCTGCTGAATGTTGACGAATACATAATAATGAATGACATGTTGATGTTTGAAAGTCTCTAGGTTTTGATATAAATGCAGATATAAATGTAATTTAAAAAACAATTATTGATATTCTAATATTGCACCTGTCAATACAGAACGAAATATTCTGTAGCCTATTTTGCCATCAATACTGCCGACGTTGTCTTTGCTGTAATCAAATCAGTATATATTTATGTTTAACATGGTATGTTAATCTGGTGTGTAAAGACACAGAAAAATCCACGCAACCGCCACGCTCATGCCAGGCAGGCATTGTGTAACCGGCCTAATTCCTGCTACAGTAGTTCTCTATCTCAAAGTTGACCACTTTGTCTAAGTGGTATTAAATATTCCTTTTGTAATAAGCAAAGTCTTGTTATACTTTATCTAGTCTATATCGACGTTTCATTTCCGGGATTGTACAGGTGCCGCTGGAAATTCCACCGGACGTCCCTCATTTTCAGCCGGATGTCCATTACCTTCTGCTTTCTTTGTGTTGGAATTCTAAACTTTGGTCGATTTATGAGGACTATGGTTAACTGCTGACATCTCAAGATATATCGAGCGCCTGCACGTAAGCGCCAAGCCAATGTTAATTTGCCCCAAACTTCCTGTGAGCGGAAAATGACAGCTAAAGTCCCGTAGTGGGAACTTGCCATTAGATACAACTGTGCTTTGAGCTAAATGCTAACATAAGCATGCTCATAGGCCTACAATGAATGCTACAATGCTCATGTTTAGTAGGTACTGTTCACCACCTTAACTTAGCATACCAACAATTGCTAATTACCACCTAACATAAAGCACAACTGATCATCCTGCCAGACAGACATTGCCCTCTATACCCCAGCGCTCTATGCTCTTTTAGTGTGTCCTATAGATCTGCATCCATCGCACACAATGATCTGCTGTGTCAGAAGCAACTCCACCCTGGCAGCAAAAATCTGGCCAACTTTTTCCAGGGTTCTGTATTTTTTCCTAACTTTTTCCTAACAGTGTTATCATAAAACCACCAGTATTTGTTTTAAACAACACTAATTGGTCAAACCTATCGCATTATTTATAACAAAACACAACAACATTAAGAACACTTGATTCACCTTGGAAAAAAAATCATGTTCATCCATCTCGACTTTGGACAGCAGTAGGTGTGCACGTGATGCTAATGTTTCTTATTTTAGTTGGACTTTAAAGTATTCTTCAGTGGTGATCAGTCACATCCAGAAGCCGTTTGCTCCCCTGCTGGTTGGAAAAAAATATGTTCCTAACAAGCAGGAGCAGACCTGCTGGGTGTCTTGGCGTCATTGGGGAGTTTGCTGGGCCCTTCGTGATGGTCTGACCTGGACTCCTACAGAGCCATCCAGCCCTAATAAAGAGCAGAGTGTATTAACTCAAGTTGGTTGTCCTGGCACTTTTCACCGTTTTGGTTTATTGACTCAGCGGAGGCAAACTGGGGTTAGGAAATAAGATAAATTTGTCCAATTACTGTACCTCCAACTTGGTCCCTGCTAAACACACACACGTGTACACAAGCAAACACGCACAATGAGTCGATCCCAGTAAATAAAGTAGCACTGGCGAGGTTCTGAGGAGTAAGTTGAGTGAATACTCTGTGGAATTAACATATCTGTAACCATTTTATTATTAATGCATATCTGAGGAAAAACATGACAGCAGAAAATTCACTAGTTGATGCTGGACTGCGTCTTTCAGATGATATTTGTTTTATATTTTATTTTTACCTTCATTTATCCAGGTAAGCCGATGGAGAACAAATGCTCATTTGCAACGACGACTGGTCACATTCACAAAGTTACACATTCGTCCAGTACAACCACAGTCAGATTTTTTTGGGTCAAGGGCCTTGCTCAAGGGCACCTCCGTGGTGGAAATGAGGGAGGGACAAGCGCTGCTTTTTCACTTCCCCACCCAAATTTATCCTGTCTAGCAACTTCAGTTTTTTGATTCACTCTTAGCCTGCTGTACACTACCTATTAGCACCAAACAGCATGCCGACAACGTTAGTGACTATCTGGTAAACATAGTGGAGCATTTAGCAGCTAAAGAGCCAGATATTTCCCTCAGGAGTTGGTAGAGACCAAAACAGAGCTAAAAAGGAGAATGAATATGGGGCTTACATTCACGAGGTGGACAGAGACACTATCCAACTGAATGCTAATGTAGCTCAGTGTCATCCGGGGTTGTAAATAGGCAATGAACTTAGAGCTGGGCAATATATCGATATTATATCGATATCGTGATATGAGACTAGATATCGTCTTAGATTTTGGATATCCTAATATCGTAATATGGCATAAGTGGTGTCTTTTCCTGGTTTTAAAGGCTGCATTACAGTAAAGTGATGTCATTTTCTGAACTTACCAGACTGTTGTAACTGTTCTATTATTTGCCTTTACCCACTTAGTCATTATAACCACATTACTGATGATTATTTATCAAAAATCTCATTGTGTAAATATTTTGGTGAAAGCACCAATAGTCAACCCTACAATATCGTGGCGGGATCGATATTGAGGTATTTGGTCAAAAATATCGTGATATTTGATTATCTCCATATCGCCCAGCCCTAAATGAACTAAAAACAAAGTTGTGTACATTTAACATTACTCACTGAAACATGATGTGTTTATCCCTCAGGTCTTACAAACCTGTTGAATGCATTCAATTATTGCAAATATTGCATGAGAAAGGTCTCATGCAATGTTTACAATAATTTAATAAAGTATGAACTTAACGTCATTACTAATAAAAACTGACAAAATGTTAGTTACTACCTTGCTTTCATCATATTATATGAATCTGGCTGTTTATTGCTGTAAAAACATTGGCATGCATACACATTCACATAGTGAATAGTGGCCTTTAAAAGATAGTTGGATGTTCTTTTGGGAAATTAACTTTATGGGGGGCAAAAAGCCGGCTCGTAAAACCTCTGGTCTCGTCGCTCCTTAAACATTCCGCCTCCTCCCCTCAGCCTGTCTGACACCCATAAAGCAGAACAATAACAAAAGGAGTTGGCCAAACATGTGTCTGACTCAGAAATACTACTGTTTACCACCTCCAACGCTGGGAAGGGAGCATGAATCTGCCTAATGGACATGTCGGTCTGGAGCATGATGTAAACAGTCATTCAGAGGGCAGTCAGGCGAGGCGAAGCCACAAAAACAAACAACACTGGACAGACTGACAGCTTCTGTGTTGGACTGTGTGATGCTAAACATCCTAAAATCCTACTGTGGCTCTTCTGCCCTACACTTCTTACTGACCAAACTGTGAAAGCTGATCTCTTCCTGAAATTAAATCTGACTTTTATACTGGATGAAAATAAAGAGAAAGATCATATTCCTTTGCCATAAAAGCAGTAAGTGAAGTGACAGAAGCACCAGTTGGGTCTGCCTTTTTTTCCTGTTCATCACATAAAAAAAAAGGTGTAACCTCCGTCTAATCCTTTGCTGCATTTTTTCTGTTGAGTCACTGCTGTGTGACGGCAGTTAGTAATAAACAAGACATTCATTATTATGAAAATGGCTTGGATTATCAGTCAGTTCTGGCTGAGGAATCTACGGTATCTGAGGTAACTAAGGTACCAATGAGGCTGAGCTTTCTTTTATTTTTCTTTTTTTTGTCAGCGCTTAATTTATAATTTGTAGATTACATCCAATCTCTTCCTCCCCCTCTCCCCTACCACCAGATCATGTCGAGACAAATCCCCAAGGCTCTATAGGGTTTAGTACAGTACGAATCGAAAAGTTTTTTTTTTTACCAACATTCTTTTTATTGTTTTCACAACATAACAGAGAAATACAAAGAAATACAGTTACATGTCTTGAACACACATGTCTACCCCCCCACCCCCACCCTCTCAAGTAATTCTAAATCTTGGTTGGGAATCAGGCCAATTAATTAGTCCATTTTGGTCCATTATATATATATATATATATATATATATATATATATATATATATATATATATATATATATATATATATATAAAAAAAAGCATATTTCTGTAATCTTAGATACTGCAAAGTGCTACTGTTTACATGTCCCCAGGCTCTTCCATCACATGTGACAAATCCGTTCTCAATACATAGCAAATGAAGGGGTCCCAGATTTGGTGAAAATTATGTTGTTGCTGTTTTATTGTATATGTAATTTTCTCCAAGGGGAGAGTTGTAGATAGCTCAGACAACCACCTGCTTACACTTGGACTTCTGGTATTTTTCCATGAGAGGGCTACTACTCTCTTTGCCATTAACACACTTAAGTCTACAAATGCTCGTTGATATTTCTTAATCTTCAAATTATCTGGGTAGAGACCAAATATAAACAACTGTGGGGCTAAGGGTATTTGAATCTGTAAAATATTTTGAATACATAGTTTTATTTCTTGCCAGAATTCTTGTATTTTTGTACATTGCCAAATACAATGGAAAAATTTGCCTTTTTCCTTCTCACACTTAGTACAAACATCAGGTATAGCACTGTTATATCTGTTAGGTTTTTCCGGAGTGATATACGTTCGCATCAACCAGTTGTATTGTAGTAATTTCAGGCGAGTGTTAGTAGTTCTCGATTGTGCTTTAGAGCATGCCTCCCCCCACTTTTCTATTGGGATTGCCTCCTGTAGATCCTCTCTCCATGCCTCCAGCCGCCCTGCAGATGTTTCTGTACTTCCATCTTCTAGATATCTGTACATTTTGGAAATTAAACCCCTCCCTAAACAATTCACGTTCATTAATTTTTCTATGGTAGACATTTCGGGAATGCATAATGTTTGATTTTGGTGTGTTCTAATGAAATTTCTCAACTGTAGGTATTTAAAAAAAATGATTACGGGGTATGTTAAATTTATCAACCATTTCTCCAAATGTCATCAGCACCTCTTGGGAATTGTAAAGGTCTCCTATTTTTCCCAGCCCCTTAGTAGCCCAAGATTTAAATCCCCCGTCTGTTTTTCCTGGAGGGAAGGAGTCATTTCCCTATATCGAGCTGAAGGCAGAGAGAGAGGGCGTTTCTCGCAGATATTTTTTAACTTGATGCCAAACTACAATCATATTTTTCACAATAGCGTTTTTTGTATTCTTTGTAAGGATTTTTGTTCTCGTTGAGTACAGGTATACTGGGAGGGGCAAACTTCCAGGGAGGAGCATCTCTTTCTATGAAGTAAAACAACATTGTTCTTAATTGAGCTGCCCAATAGTACCAGAGAGGGTTGGGACATTTGAGTCCCCCTCTGTCATAAGGCAAGTACAGTAGTGACAGTCGTGTCCGGGGACACCCGTTATTCCACAAAAATCTAACAAACAATCTTTTAAGTTGAGTGAACAGGTTACTTGGAGGAGGAAGTGGAAGATTTTGAAACAGATACAATAGTTTGGGCAGTATATTCATCTTGAGGACATTTATCTTCCCTATTAGTGACATTGATATGGGTGTCCACCTTTCCAGTAGCTTTGAAATTGACCTATTTCTGAGCTATAAAGCTTTTCATAAAATGTTTTGAAGTTTTCATTTATTTCAATAGGGTGGACAATATCTTCGTCATTATCATTTTGTAATGAGGTTATAAGTCTTTCATTCTGAAGTCGTTTGATGTGCCATGCCAGCACTCTACCAGGCTTTTTTCCTTGATCATAAAATGTCTGTTTAAGCCGTAATAAGCTTGATAAAGCTCTTGTTGTAGATATTTCATTATATTGCGTTCTCAACAGGAGTAATCTTTGGTGGGCATCTTGAGAACCTGACTGGTAGTATTCGTCTTCTAATTTCTTTATTTCTGTTTCTAATGATTTTGTCTTCTTGTAGGTTTCTTTGGCTTTAGAGCTAGTAATGTTAATTATTTGTCCCCTAATAAAGGCCTTAAATGCTTCCCATCTGATACTCCCTGAAGTTTCTATCATATTTGTTTCAAAATAGTATTTAATCTGTTCTGTTCATCTAAGAACGTAGCAAAGCCAGTATCAACCAGTGCCAACCATTTTGTTTTAAATCTCCATTTGGGAATATCACTAAACCAATTGGGATCATAACAGACTAAGGAGTTTGGGGCATGGTCTGACAGGAGTATGGCGTCATAGAAAACCTCCTTTATTTTGCATTTTAGTAGTGTTGAAACCAGAAAGAAATCTATGCGAGAATACGACTGATGTGTACCGGAGAAGCATGAATATCGTTTCCCAGTGGAATTATCTTCCCTCCAGACATCAATTAGACCTGTGGATCTACGGTGCAATTAAAATAACCTACCATAATACAAGCACTAGATAAAGAAGCAATAGTAAGAAATAGGTTTTGGAAAAATTTGGGTTTGTCTGCGTTTGGAGCATAGACATTTATCAGAATTAGTTGTTCCCTGAGAATCCTCCCCTGAATAATCAAGTAACGCCCTGCCTTATCTTTGATAACGTTATGAATTTGTAGTGGAATAGAGTCATGGATCAAAGTCATGACACCCCTTGGCTGAGAAGTAAAGGGAGCTGACAGAATTTTACCCTTCCACCTCCTCCTCACTTTAAGCTCATCCTTGTGTGTTAGGTGGGTTTCTTGATGGAATACTATATTAGATTGTAATGTTTTAATCCTGTTCATAACTTGCTTGACCTTTTTTGTTTTTTGTAGCCCTCTGAAGTTCCAGGATGTAATGCTAACCTTAAGATCAACAGACATATGGACCAACGGTTTTGAATCTTCCCAACAATTTCAATAATTCCAGACCAAACAAACAAACAAGAAAAAACAAAATTATTCCCCTCGGCAATCATTAATCCGCCTGAATATTACCCCGTCAGGTGTTCCCCACCTTCATATATTGGACCTCCAGAAAGCAAAAAGCTGGTCCACACAACGTGAGGATCAGTATAGCTATGCGGATGTAAAAATCAAAAATAAAACAATAAACAGAATGCACGTAACTACTCTGCTACTACGATTCAAAATTGTTCATTTTAAAGCAACCCAGCAACGAGAAACGCATCCACATTTGCTTAATTAAACAGAACATATTAAACCAGAGAATTGTTCCTTATCATAGGCCGGAGATAGATAGCGATCACAACTCAGTATAACAACTTTACTAACTTTCACTGTAGTCTCCACTCCCGTCCACACTGTATCAAATTATCAGAACAATGTACTGTCAGTGGTTTCAGATTACGTTTCCGACGGTTCCGACTGTTCGTCAATACCTCCGTCCGGATTATTATTCAACTGGATCTTCTTAACGAACCGTTCGGATTCGTCGGCGCTGTTGAAGATATGTGAGCGCTCCTTGTAAGTAACAATAAGCCAGGAAGGAGGGATCATACCGTACCGGAGCCCCAGTGATCGGAGTTGTCGCCTCACATCCTCAAACTCTTTTAGCTTCTTATGCGTCTCCGCCGTCATGTTGTTGTGGAAGTTTTCCTTGAAGCAGCAGAGTTAGTGATATTCATGATAAAATCAAAACGAATAACGACTGTTTGAGAATTAAACCAAAGTTTGGTCTTTGAGTATTTATTTACATTTGCAAATGGAGAAAACACAGTTTCAAAGGTACACGCAGCACAACTGAAAATGTTTTTCCTAACTAGAAACCTAAAAATCAAAACATCTTATAGTGAAGAAACTCCGTTAAGCCACCCCTCTTCAAATATCTTTAGCATGCTGCCACTTTTCTAAAAAATACCATAGACAGTCAGATGATTTTACAACCTTCCATTCTGCTCCTGTGTCTCCTACATTAGACTAAACACCTGCTTATCTCAGGAGAGAGAAAGAGATACGGTTCAGACAGTGTTATAGCCTTCTTCACTTTATCTGCGAGAAATAAACAAATGAGGAGCTGCAATTTTTTAGCGAAAATAACTTATGCTATTGCTCACAGTCTACAAGGCCAGCTCTCTCACTGGTGCCTTTAAGTCTACAGGAAGGAACAGGATTATGTGGAGGTTTAAAACAATCTTTAAACAAATGGTCAATATTATTAAAAACAAATTGTTAAAATAAGTAGCAGAGCAGTCTTACATGCATCTACTCAGCAAGCCGCCATAACGAAAGTTCTCAAATGGAAAAGTTAATAAATAAATAAATATACAAAAAGGTGCAAATATACAAAGGAGCATCTTAGTTACCTCTTATGAGTTTCTCCTAAGGTCAACAATTGATTTTCAATTTGGCATAAATTTCCATAATGTTCAGTGTTAGAGGTTATCGAAATTCCACCGACTCATCACACTAATCACACACAGGATAGGACATTATCTCAGGAGGGATGGACCTTCCACAAATGTTGACCAAGTCATGCAGATTTTTTCCCTTATTTTAATATTCTAAAATTGTATAAAATTCATTTTAATGTAATACAGTCTATGAAATAGACAATGTGCAAGACAACAGCAGATCTCTAAATGGTTTTGACAATATCACATTGTGAGCTCACACTAATGACTCTGAAATAGGCTTCCTGCTGAAAGATGGCCCAGCCAATCTTTGACACTCAAATCACTGGTGCAGTGATCATACTGCTTCCAAAATCAACTTCCTGTAATGCCTGCTAGAGGAAATTAAAGTCCTGGAAAGAAATCCCATAACATCCATCAGGCTTTCTGCGCTGAGCTCCTCGCTCTCTGCACCACCAAGCAATTAGCAGAAGGCAGAGGCTCGGGGACAGACACGCATGCTGCACTTCTTTGGCCTTTGACAGCTGAGAGAGCCCACAACTCTGATGTTGGCTGGCTGTTTGACTCCTGTGATTACATTGTGCGTGTCAGACCCGATGAGCAGCCATAAGCTGTGACTCATCGAATACATTATGCTGCGCCACAAGTGCTCTAATCAGCGTGTCGGAGGTAGATTTGACTCTTTTAGATAAGCGAGCCGAAAAGGTTCACGAGTGGCTTTCAGAGCGACTGTAGTGATGTCAATGTTCAGTGACTTTTATGTACTTGAGTGTGTTACATTTACTTAAAGGGATAGTTCGGAGGACTGTCTGACACCAAAGTAAAGCGGTGAAAATATTTTAAATATAGCATACACTTAAACTGATATTGTTTTTTTGTTAGGTGGGTGTTTTTTTTTTTTTTTTAGGTGGCTAAAATGCGTTTCGCTGCCGGCCCCGTCCACAGCAGTACATTGCTTTGCTTTCATGTCAATACTCCTGGCGGCTTCTCCAAACTGGGGACGTGCTGACCGCCATCTACTGTAGCTAATACTAACTATGGATAAGCACATCATACAACCCCACTTTAAAATATCCAAACTATCACTTTAACTTAAAAGACTTAATTGTTTTTAATTAAGTAACAACCAGGGCCAGGTGTGTAAATATAGAACACACGATTGTGAAGTTGAACATGATTTTTGTGGGAGATGAACGGATGTGGCTGTAGTGTTTCGTGCTGCTGTGGGTGTGTGTAATTTTTGTGACAGACAAGGAAAGGAAACTGCTTTGGTATAGTATTTTCAGGATGGGATGGGAGGGAAATCTGTTGGCATTAGGAAAGACAGGAAACCTCTGAAGCGAGACAGAAGTTCTAAGTTATTAATTCTTCACACAAGTGTTCACAGAGTTTTATGCAAGCTGCCTGTAACACTGAAAACTGGCACAGAGAAAGAAACGTCAAGGACATTAACTTCAGACATCAGTATTTTTAAAGCCTTGGATGGCTTGTGGTGCGTCTGACAGACCATAACAATAATCCTTACCTTGTTTATATATTGGGGGACAATCATTGCTGAATGTCTCATCTTATGCATGTTCATTTAGCCTTGAAAATGAGCACTGAAATGAGAAATTAGGTAATTAAAATTGCCTATTTTAACACACGTAGCTGACAGGGGAGGTAAAGCTGCAGTTTTATGTACCAACACACCTGTCTAAATTAGAAATTAATTAGGACAACAAAGCCAAATTGATATTTGCTCAGAGAAAATTGGTGTCAACGTGAACACTGTTTTTGGCTCACTGGAACTGATTGAAGAAGTCACAGCGAATTTAGAATGAAATAGCTTTTCACCGTGGTTGTGCGTTTTTCATGTTGTACAAATAGTTTGGATGAAATTTGTGATCCCAGCTAGCACAGAAGGACACCATTGCGCGGTTTTCAGACAAAACAAAGCAAGTTTTCAACTCCCTTTATTCACATTTAAATTTGACTGCTGCTGGGGTATTTTTTTCGTCTGTGTTTAGTCTGTGTTAATCCACCTCAAACATCCAGCAATGTACCAGAGCATGCACTCAACTCAGACATCAACCTCTCTACTCAAATCTCTTGCGCAAAAATTAGAAAGAAGCTGTGTTGTATTTATTTGATGAACGGCGCCCACCCTCCCTTCATGCTCTCCAGCAAAACGTCCGCTAGATGACAGGCACTGATGGCGTGGAGAGGGCGCCGTTCATCTGCATGTACTGCACTACTGTAACAGAGACCGGCTCGGGCATGCTTCAAAGTGAGCAAAGTTAGAGCGGTGGAGATAAATGGACACTCTGACATATTCAAAATCCGTTCTGCGCTCCATCCAAAATCCTCGAGCTCACATGCTCTGTAATCTACCAACTGTTAACTGTAAGACAGCTAGCAAGTGACCGCCTCTGACTAAACTCAGCACTCACCAGGATCCTTGTTTGAGACACAGACCAGGTATACATTGCATTTTTTTTTTTTATTTCACCTACAACAATAGTCAACAAAAGAGCAGCACTTTTTGAATGGCAGGTAGACGCAATCAGTCCCTGTGTTACTGCAGCCTTACAGCTCCGAGGCTTCATTAAACTGTCAAGATAATCTGAATTCCCTCTGTGTGCCCACACTGTGCTCATCTTTCTCCATCCTCCTCCACTTCCTCCTCCTCTCCTGAACGCAGCATCTGCTGCCCCAAGATTTCTTTTGTCCTTAGAAAGGATCAGGGTGTCTTTGCCATTCACCTCATCTTTTTGAGCTCTCTAAAGGCCATCTTTCAGTTTCCAAACCTCCCCACAGTGTTTCTATTCACCTGGAACACACACACAGGCTTAACTGAAGAAAGGATGTATTTCTGGAGTGGAGTCGCTGGTAGCCTCTAGACAGTATAAATATCAGCAAATTAATCAGACTTCCCTTGACACACACAAAGACGCAGCGTACCCATAAAGGGAAATGATTGTGTCACAGGAAGGTGGGCTTCGTGAGTGGTCGTGTTTATTTCTTCTGCTGAATTATTTTAAGAGCACACCTTTCGACTTCCCTCAGCCCCCACATGTTGTCCATTCACCACCCGTGTACTCCGCTGCTGTCCTTGTCCAATGTGTGAGTCATCGCTGGTTATTTACCGCCTTGCTTTTAACAACCTTACTCTCTGGACATCAGCAGCAGAATATAAATTTCATAATAGTGCCAATAAGTATTTTTTCATTTGCTTCTGAAGGCGCATTATCAGCCGAGGTTCAGGTTAACATTTAATATTCAGGGACACCTCCAGCGATATTTGATTTATTCAACACTATTCTCTCCCACCTCAAACTTTTTTTTTTTTTTCCTCTTCAGATCAGTTATGCTCTCTGCTTTCCTGTAAATCATCTCCAAACTTCAATTTTAAGCTTAACTCTGCATACATTCATTCATATCTTCTGGAAGGCATTACGAGATTAAGAGATTCCCTCAAACAACCTTTCAGTATCAGTGAGTGATGGCAAATTGTCACAGCCTACGCAGACTCAGTTTCTGTCCACATTACAACAACCTCACAATCCTGCAAAAAAAACAGGATCAGTCAAGATTGTCCTCACATTAAAAAAAGGTCAGCATTGGTGCCATCAGGACAGTGAACAGAGTTAAACATTATTTCCAACCCAGCTTGACATGTTCAGTTTACTAGAAGCACTGGTGGCAACTAGGTATCGTGAAAAGGGTAAAAAAAAACTGTGATTTTATGAGCAAGTGTTTGAAAAACCTCTAAGTAACACAACGTCTACAATGATGACGTGAACATTTCCTTTTAAACTCTGCGATGTTTACTGTAGCTGCAGTGTAAACAAGGCCATTTTTTAAAAAGCTACAATACCCAGGTTCTTCATGGTGAGAAAAAAAATAAATGTACTTCACCTTTTCCCCAGCTGCTCTTTGTACACAGAGCGTCACCTTCATGTGTGTAATCACAGTGAAGATCTCTCTCTAAGGTGTGGTTGCAACAGCATCTCGGCCCTCATCGGTCTCACAGATGGCTCTCAATGAATAGCGCTGTGATGCTATTGTTAGAGCTAAATTAAAGGGATGAATGCGGTGTTAAAATGCTCACGCCCTTCCCGTTCTAACCCCACAACTGCGATCTTCTGTCCTTTTGCATCTCCAGAGATGTGAAATCAAAGACTCCCTGGTGTCCCATTTTTGCAGAGGCGCGGGGCCCTGAGGAGAATGACTCTCTCGTCTCTCTCTCTGCCATTGTGTGGTCATGGAGCTTGTCCAAAGTGGAGGGGAGTTGGTCTAACCTTTACTGTCGTTCAAAGTGAACTTGATACATACAGTGACTTGTGTTCAAAAGGACATCCATTTTCCTAGTGCGAAGGCAAAGTGTATTCAAGCAGAGGATCATTAAAAAAGCCGAAGGCTTTTCAGAGGGTGAGCGAACAACTTTGAGCTTGAAGTGAGTGAGTCAGCAATGCAAAAAACTGGCTGCATGACAATTACCAGTATTTGTCAAGCTCCAAAAACAGCTTGTTCGTCACAGCTCCCACGGTTAGCTTCAACTTGTGCTTGTTTTTGTTTTTTGTTGTTGTTGGTTCTCTTTCTCGATGCAGTTTGGCTACAATTACCATATGTTGTTGTGATCCTCTGGACTGTTCCTCTCCACAAACTTTTAATTTTAAAGAAGTGATTTAGTTTTAAAACTCAAACTGCTGAAATAAAGTGAATTGCTAATCAATCCATTCAATAGCATTTACCAGCGTAATTAAGTTACATGAAAATAATTAAAAAAAAATCTATGATGTGCTTATACCATCGCCTGTGGTAAACTTCATTTCCCAGTGATGGAGTTACTCGGAGGACAGAAATAATTTCATTATGAGAGTCAAAACTCAGTGGAGCTCAGTGCAGTTATTATCAAAAGAAAAGTGGAGGACTCACAGTACAGACTCTTATTGGCTAACAACAGCAGACCATCCAATTCTTTTTCAAACTTGCAGTCTTCAGACTCAACCGACCAAGTGACATCACTTGAGGCAATTTATCATATTTCAAAACAAATATTCATCATCACAAAAGGCAACTTTAGGCAACTTATATGCAGTATAAGTGTTCTGAGACCATGGTCCATGGTGATAATTCACTATAAATAACAATAAATTGAGTAGTAATCCTGAACACACACAACTTCCTCGGGTACAGATTTTCAGTCGTTTCTCCACAAAGACATTAAATGCCTAAGACAGTGAAAAATTATGATTTTTATTGTTAACATTATAGGGCTGTACCGAATACCAGTTTTTGATTTTCGAAGCTTCGGTGCTTTTCAACAGCGAATATTCGAAGCTTCGGTGGCGGCCGCAGCGGCGGGAGGAACCAACATTTCCAAACCGCACCTGAAGGCAGCTTTTTTTCCACGGTAAAAGAGACAAGCGAGATGAAGCAACTGCTTTGTTGTTGCAGGACACAGTCCCCTGTTGCTACAGTAGGCTACGTTTTTACTGTTAGTCATTAACTGCCGTAGCCTATTCGCAAGTCACGTTATTTTCCATGAAAATTAAGTGCACATTTTTATCACGTGTAAATGGCGGATAAAAGCAGCTTGTTTTACTTACAGAACTCAGGTGATTTCTCATGCTTGATGTGCTGTTGTGGTAGGCCAGTTTCAAATTGCATATTTGACACTTTGCCTTTGTCTTGTCCTCACTTAATTTAAAGTTCTCCCACACAGATGAAGTCTTCGGCATTTTTGTCTTCTTTTCGCTGAATCGTGACGGTAATGGCGTTCAACTCATGGGCGTTTTAACTGGGGCATGTGACGTGACATCCCAGTAAAATCTCAAAGTCTCCTATATTTCACAGTAGATTAATTTAGATTGATAATAACGGGTAAAAAGGATAATACATTTTGTTTCTATTATTTTATTTTCCACAATGTCAAAGCAACGCAGCTTAACCCAAAATACAAGCTCAGGCATGCACTTCTGTCCATGCAAACTGCACTGTTCTGCGCTCTAGCCAGAGAATACTCCTGTTGCAGGAACACTTTAGTAGTCCAAGAAGAAGCAAATATATTTATTAAGTATAACGAGGTTGGGTTGTCCATCCTATTAAAATGGCTAGGCTATATAAGAAAATTGTAAAAGAGAGTATTATATATCGAACATATTCAAGCGCGAATGAGAACCGTTTGGAGGGGGATGCCAGGTTGTGCAAAAAAAACAAAACAACAACGAATATTTGAATGTCAAATTTTCAAATCGAACACCAACCCACCGAACGAATATTCGGGTCCAGCCCTATAACATTAGCGTGTCAGCAAACAACTCTCTATTATCAGTCTCCACCAACTCCTTATATTAAAATATTTGGCTCTTCAGCAGCTAAATGACCCACTTTGTTTAGTAACTAGTTGCCAACTTTGTCTGTCTGCAGTTTGGTGCTGAACAGGTAGTGTACAATATGTCTAAGTAATTTCTAATCATAGTTAATATGATTTAAACAATTTAAAATGTAACTATCAGTATCATACATGTCTTTAATTATACATGTATATGTAAGACAATCCAAATTCCAGTGCTCTGGAAGTTACAATGCTCTGTTCAATCTGTCTGAACAATGCAAAGATTGTCATTGTTTTAGGAAACAATACCAGCAAAACTAATTACACTGCTCATGATTGTAGGAAGTCCCTCAGCATTAGAGATTTATAGAGTAACACACTGCGCCTGATGGCTTAATTGCAGTTTGATTTATTATGAGAACTTGGCTTGAGGCGGCAAATCTGATCTTGCAGCTAAAATGCCATTTTGCGACGCAGAGAATGTGTTTATTGCACAACAAATTTGAATGGTAGGCGGTCTGCCAGCCTAAAACTGGACGCTGCTCACACTTAAATTAAAAAGATTAATTTTCACAGCAACTCAAGTGGCCATGCGTTTGTTCTTTTTTATTGGACGAGTTGTGCTATCAGATGTAAATTGGTAAGTGCAGGATCATACAAAACCCCTCAGCGCCCAAGGGTTGTTCATTTAAAACATGCAATTTGTTTACAAAGATAGGCCTAATTATTAATTATCCCATAGCTAATGGCTATTAAAGCATGGCAGAAAATGGAAAGCTGGTTTAATATTCTGAGAGGAGAAGTTGTTCTTAATATGCCCCACATCTCCTTAATTCCAATGGTGTATAATAACCAGAAACCTGCAAACCTTAGTCACTAATGAGTTTACAGGCATGGAGAAGAAAAGGGATCAGTCGTGTGTTGATAATTAGCAAACTGTAATATGATCAGGAGAACAAGAGAGGGTGTGAGATTTCTTGTTATTTTCTGATCAGTGTGAACGGTAAAAAGCTGTATCAAGTTGCATTTTTTTCCAATTCCCATCTGGGTCACATGGATAATCAAATTGCTGAGGCATGGCTAAGCAGCACGGAAAGCAATGACTCAACAAAGCAAAGTGAAGCAGATAGCTAATTGCTTTATTGATCGTTTGCTAAGCCCCTTCCCCTTTAGTTACCGTTGCTACAGATGTAGCAATTGTCACATGGCTCCGATGCAGTTTATAATGATAATGGTGGCAGATGTACCACTCAAATGATTTCAAACCGAGGTAGACAAAAGCAGGTCTCATTTCTAGCAGGTGAGTATTTGCCAAATGAGATGACAACTGTCGCCGGCAGATTTTTATCAGCTGTAGATAGCTAGCTAATTAAGCATTAGCTCTGTAAGTTGGTTAAAAACCAAAATCTTTACAGCTGACTCGTAAGCCGTAAGGATAATCTTAAAAAAGGGTCTAACCCCCACATTGGCTGGGGTTGCTGGAGTGTAGCATTACAAACTGCTAACGTTACCCTAAACTTAGATAGCATCCAGACCGACTTCAACACAGTGGGGAATTCTACACAGTGGATGTACCAGAAATGACCAGGATCTTTGGCCTCAAGTAAAGCTCAGTTACTACAGTTGGTAGTAAGCTAAATTAGCAGGACATGCTAACAAATGTAGCAAATTACAGCAAATAAAGACACTGGTTAAGCCATTCCTTACACAAAGCTAAATTGCCCTGCACCCCATCTCACACAAAGTGAAATATTTTATCCCGATTGGCCCAGACAGGGACGCCATGAATCGTGGGAGATGACATGTTTACGTTTGCCTTGTGTTATTGTTACTGTACTCACTTTAGACTTCCCACATCCCTTCTTAAAGGGTATTGGTTAAATCCTAGAATAAATATGAATGGAGCCTGATTGGCGAGCTGTAATCTGATCTGGAAAGGGGAAGAGATGATAAGATGTCTGACTTGATCTCATTTATATATGGCAGTAGAAAGAGTTTGAATACTTCCACCGGCACCATGGGGACTCCTAAAAATTTCTGTATAGTGAAAAATCGGGTTTACGTCTATCCAGCAGCTCCAAAGAGGCTTAGTGTTGGTGGTTAGAGATGCAGACGTACCCCAGGGAGAGACCGGTGGTGAAAGGAACTCTGGGAAAGCTCAGAGACTGGAACAGTGACCTGACCTCCTGTTCAGGAAGTGGTTTGGTTACTTAGCTAATGTGTTTGCCCATTTCTTGAATAAGGGCCATCACTTCTCTGTGCGTGTGAAGAAACACTTCCATACTACAATGTATATTTACACAGAAACTAAACTCTAACTGAGCTTCCAATAATTCAGACAGACAAATATGTAAAAGTGTGTTTCCATCTGCTTTATCTTGCAAGAAATAATGGAAAAAAAGAATGCCCTGCTGCCAGCGTTCCAACAGATTTATCACAGTAATTTAAAGTGACTGTATCTGTCACATTAATAAAAAAAAGTTGAATAAATCTGTATGAACCCTGGAAGCAACCTTCTCCTGTTTCTGTCCTTTGGTTCACATCATGTTGATTAGTAACTGGATGTTGCATTCTTTAATTAAAGCCAATAAAAGTGAAGCTCTGATTTTCGCCCCAGATAACATCCTCCACTAACATCCTCCAACCCCTCGGTTCATTGGTCGCCAACCTCGACGCCACTTTTGACTCCTGCTTAGACTGCTCTTTACTCCTGCCTAAGCCAAGACACTGTTAAACTCTGCAGCAAGACTACTCACTAAGACCTCATATCGCTCTAACATCACCCCAGTTCTGATGCGTCTTCACTGGCTTCCGATTAGGATTCAATACAAGATTATCCTCCTCATCGAAAGTATATGGCTTTGAGTGCTCTTGCTTCAGAGTATATTAGTGAACTACTAATGCTGTACACCTCCGCTAGGCCACTCTGGTCCTCTGAACAAGGCCTGCTAGATGTACTTCGTACAAGACTGAAAACACGAGGGGACTTTGCGTTTGCGGTCCTGGGTCTCAGGCTGTGGAACAGTGTCTCCCTGGAACTCAGGTCAGCAAACTCTCTTGAGTGTTTTAGAGCTCAGCTGAAGATCTCTCGCTTTTCGAAATGGTTTTGTGCTTGAGTTATGTGCTCTATTTTGAGCAATGATGCCTCTTATTGTCTGTGTAATGTTTGTTTTCTACTCATCTTTTGTTCTTTCAACCTTTTATCTTTTGTAAAGCACTCTAACCTAGGTTTTTAAAAGTTGCTATAGAAATGAAACTACGTACTTACTTACTTGTTTCCCTCAATAAACTTAAGTGGAAGAGATTTAGTCAAGTACCTTGGGTAAATGCTAAAGCTATACAGATTAGGGATGGACCGAATATTCGGCCACCGAAGATTTTCGTCCGAAATACTTTTATCACCGAAACAATACGGCCAAAATGTTGTGATGACGCAAACAGAAACCGCGACCTGCACGTGTGTCAGTACCCGAGCCGTTCCACCTGCAAAGCGTCTCCTAAGCAAAGAGGTTGAGACGGACCACGGAGTGAAAACAATGAAAAGTGCTCTCAGAGTCTGTCAGCACACGTTACAGTGAGATCTATTCGGATCCTCTGCACTTCATCGCGACTGTACTTGATCCGCGTTATAAAGACCATTACTTGGATGCGAAAAAAAGAACGCAATCGAGCAAAATGATCCGGCCGCGATGGATGCGGAGAACCCGCGTGGAAACGGAGACGGAGTGCGCACGGAGCAGCGCCCAGCGCAGGAGGAGATCAGAACGCCGAAAAAAAGACTGGTCTCTCTGCACCAGATGAGGGGCATGCACCCTCGTTGTCTGATATGTTCAGTGAAATCCTGCAAGAAAGTGCCTCAAATAATAATAATAATAATAATAATAATAATAATAATAAGTAAGCTATTCTGTTCTTAGGCTACTATATACTGTATGTGACTATCAGATTGTAGCCATATTTTTTAATTAAACTTTAATATTAATTTATACAATTGCAATGCCTTGATTTTAGTAAAGTTAGTACACAGTCATAGCCATAAATGCAATGGTACTAATAATTGGCATAATTTCTTTCGGTGTTTCGGTTTTCGGTCTTGGTTTCCTCTTTTTCGGTTTCGGCCAAGAATTTTCATTTCAGTGCATCCCTAATATAGATGTTCAGGATTAATGCTCGAGCTGGGATAACACTGGCTGTGCAAAGCCACAGAACTAAAAGTGTCCTAATTTTCTCACTTTCTTTTAACTGCTAAGCGCATTTGCAGGGAATCATCAATAAATAATCAGTGCACAAAGTGGCGCAATCTATAAGCCTGCCTCAGCATCTCTGCTAATAAGTGGTGAGGATATTGATTAGAGATGAGGGCGTGCTACAAAAAGTAATTGCATTATTATTTAAGATAGTAATGAGTCTCTCAATCTCAAGCTATTTGACATAATTGGAACAAAAATGTCAATTGTGTTTTGCAGTGTAAAGAATAAGGAGAAGGGGATTTTAATGGCATAGATTGAATGGCGGAAGACTCCTGTTAACATAATTTTTCAAAAATCCTTTACAAGCATTCAGTGCCCCATTGCAAGTGGAAATTGTAGCTTCTTGTCTGCCACAGGACAGCAGGGCAGCGATTGTATGTCTTCGGACAGAGATGCAATGAAACCAGAGAAACAGCTCGTCTGGATAATGATTCACCTCTCATCTATTCACGAGGACAACAGCGTTTCCTGCCAGCAGAGGAGCAAATTTACAACTATTTTGGTGACATCAAGCAGCACATCGTCATAATTAGTCTAAATCAGATGCTACGGGAGATTTCACGTCACTGATGACTTATTTAAATGTCTTGCATTCTTAATATTTCAGAGCTCTCACCAGCTTAATAGAGATTAGGTTATCCATGAAGGCACAGAACATTCAGTCTGCACAGTATGCAACAAGAAAATCAATGTATGAACGCTGCATTGAACAGGGCATTTACCATCAATACTGTCCTACAAAAGGCAGGGAGCAGCTACTACAGCAGCAGTGAAGCTGAGAAAATAAGGCTGACACTGTCCAACCACTATTAGTATTTATATTGGAGTCAACCTAATGCATTAATTTACAATTTAATATATTCCAATATGTAAGGGCTTAGCCACACCAAATTGCATGAATTCCACAATGGTCAAAAGCTACTGAGAGCTGCTCGGTTTTTAATCTGCATCACTGAATTCCCTACTGTCTTATTTATTTTGTAT
This sequence comes from Perca fluviatilis, assembly GCF_010015445.1. Taxonomy (NCBI): domain Eukaryota; kingdom Metazoa; phylum Chordata; class Actinopteri; order Perciformes; family Percidae; genus Perca; species Perca fluviatilis. The sequence continues at coordinate 20,088,761 of NC_053134.1, read as the reverse complement.
CATATGTTTTAATTTTATGTGGAATAATTAACTGAATAACCAAGATGTCACTTCACTTTTTTTTTTTATTAGAGACAACAGCTAGGAGAAAATCAAGTCAATGTAGCTTTTGATTAACTAAGCTATGAATAGCTATCTCTCACCAGCTAGCTTTCGCTTGACATGCCGTTGTAAGCAATCTTGCTTGAGTCGTCTAGAGCTGGATGTCTTCCTGGCAGATAATGCATTAAGTGCAACACCAAGTTCTGCAGCCACAGATTACATGAGCAGCATCAGCAAAATCTCAAAAGTGCGACTGGCCTGTATGACATGACCTACAGTAAAGGGACGTGAACACAATAAGTACAAAACTTGACCGCAGCTGCACAGCACTGGGAGAGCTCTGCTTGTCCTCCATTAAAGAGGTATTTTTGTGGCTCAAGGGAACCAAAGAGCCGTGGGTGTCCGTCTGATAGCTGTGGGGAATCAATAGAGACGGTTTAATGAGTAACACAGAACATGGCCATGGGCGCCGCTAATTGCTCTTGCTTTGTTTGCAATTAGTCCAACATTCTACTGCTAATGTGATTACGTCACTTTGGACAAAAGCAGCTTTTGGCAAACACCTCCCGTGGACGATGTGTTTGACATCAATCTAAAAAACTTGGCACTCCTCCATCCATCCACTCAGAGCAGCCCTGTGTCTGGCCTGGAGAATTTGATAAAGTCGCATCAGTTGTTTCTACTCAGACTTCAGCTGCAGTATTTGAATAGCCCAGATCCAGAAAGCAAGAAGGTATTGACTTAGTCAGCATGCCAAGTATTATACGGCAACAGCTCAGATTAACACAACAGGGCATTTGTCAAGCAGACATACAGTAAGTACGTAGCACACTCTGTTGGAGGCGACACTGCCATGTTGGAGGAGTATCAGGCAGAGGTGGGTAGTAACGAGTTACATTTACTCCGTTACATTTACTTGAGTAAGTTTTTGAAATAATTATACTTCTAGGAGTAGTTTTAAATCACTATACTTGAGTAGATTTGTGAAGAAGAAACTGTACTCTTACTCCGCTACATTAGGCTACAATGAGCTCGTTACTTTTCTTTTTACCTCTTTGGTATTCTACGCCTCATTGTTTGTATTCCCCCGCATACGCCTCATTTTAATGTTTTATTTTGACAGAGAGAGAGAGAGACTTCCGCTAAAGGCTCTACCACGTGACTGTGTTTCACCAATCAAACGTAGTTGTGCATTCTCGTCAGCAGGCAACAAAAAATAGGCGACGCTGATGCGTAAATCAACGCTTATCAATATCAGTTCCCCATCAGTCAGGACCAAGATCTGACCATAATTACACTTGTCCTTTCCATAAACTGCCGTTGCTTTAGCCTATGATATCAGTTGCAATCCTGGCAGTGGAAGCGATCGTGAGAGCAAATAAAAAATATAAAAACATAATTCAAACCGATGTGCGCATTACACACGGCTCAAGAAGCCGACAAATAGCCGATATGTAATTCCCTCCCATTCAAATCTATATATTTCATAAATATACCCATCAGGGAATGTTCACGGCGTTGTCGGTCTCTAAATGTTTTAACTTTTATGAGCGCACTTCTCTCTCCCTCTCCCTCTCCCCCCCCCCTCTCTCTCTGCGCACCGAGCTCCGCCTGATCTTCTAAAGAACGATGGACACCGTTACTTACTTACTATTTTTTATGTATTATTATTTTATTGATTTTATTTTTTAAGTACTTGAATTTACCTGGATTATTTTAATTTAAGCTATTTTGTAATTAATTAATTTTAATTTATTTTATTGATTGGATGAACTATAATTTGCCTAAAGATGATTATTTAGTATTTTTGTCCGTCTGATTGAATGCTTGTGTTAAAAAATAAATCAGACGTTACTCAACAGTTACTCAGTACTTGAGTAGTTTTTTCACCGAGTACTTTTTTACTCTTACTCAAGTAATTATTTGGATGACTACTTTTTACTTTTACTTGAGTCATATTATTCTGAAGTAACCGTACTTTTACTTGAGTACAATTTTTGGCTACTCTACCCACTCTGGTAACAGCGGCTTGCCCATTGTGTTGTCCTTGTAGCCACTGGTTATAATGAAGAGGTGGAAGTAGGGGTTATTTCATTTTAAAACATACGTTTCTGTCAGTTGTCAGGTGATGAAATAATAATATTGCAGCGAGCGTTGTCTGCATGGAGTTTTGAAAAGTGTAATAATTACACTTGGGACCGCTTTATCGGCATTGCCCTGACTCAACAAGCTGCAGAGGCGACGTAGTCTCGCTCTGCCTCCACCAAGCTCTGAGTTGAGTTTTCCTGTCTTTATGTATCTTCTGTACTTGTGCTACTGTCACGTTAGGATGTACAATTCTCCGGTAATTGTTACTTGTAGGCACAGTGGCAACTAGTCAGACTGGCTCACACTTTAAAGACCAATTTTGAAATGTTAAATATAGATCTAAAAAAATTATAGCCAGAAACAAAGCTCTCAACAGCTTCCCTACCCAAGGGAAGCATTTGTGTTTAAGGGTTGTCTAGTGCATTTTTTGTGGCTGAGCTTAGAGCACTGTGTTTTATTTTTATTTATTAAGCAATGTATGCAAATCAGATTGTGGCAGAAACAAGTCCTCTGAAACCTCAATGCTGGAGCAAAGAATGTCTGTTACCAATTGTAGGGGATACAATTTTAATCAAAAGTAATCCTTCAATTGAATCAAAAGAAGAAGAAAAAAAAAAAGAAAAAACAGAACTGCTGCTATGAGGTTTCCACAGCAATATGTATGACCGTGACAGGTGCAAAGAGGTTTTTTATACCAGCGCCGTTATCAGCTTTCCGCTCACTGCACAGTCAGTGAATCGCCTGCCTTCAGCTTGGTGATACAGAGCACATTATGCCCTCTGCAAACCTGTAGAGAATCTGGGCCACAATGTCCATATTGACGCACGTTAACAAAGGCTCCTCTCTTCCATGTGTACATTTCTTCTAGCAGCAGTGAAAAGCAGGAGATACAGTTACCTCTAATGAGGAAAAGACTTCACACCCCATTGGTTGTTCTGACCACCTGGAATCCAGGCCACTATAGCAGAAACAACACGACATAACCTCAGTCAGTGGGAAATTCAGTCAGCAACATGAGAAGTAAATGTGCCAAGAGAAGAAACGTGCATGTCACCCCGCCTTCTCAGCAGCATGACAAATTATCTGCTGCTGTTCTGCTTTAAGTGCATTCAGGGAATAATTGAAAGTTGCATGTCACACTCTTCCTTTGCCTGAAAACACATTAAGTGTGTTTGGAAAGAGACGGAAATGTGGTACACTTCAGAAGAAAAACAACTAAAACAGGATTACAACAGGCTGTTTCAAAGGGGAAAGCTATTACTGCCAGTCTCTGTGTACTTCTGTATTACGTCTAGGGATGTAACGATTACCGGTTTAACGGTAAACACGTTGATAACAATTACAGTTTTCATTTAAAATATCATTATTATCACAGTGGATTACCACGGTGTGGAAACCGCGTGTTTCCAGCTTCCTCCGAGTCTCCTGAAGTTGCCGAGCGGGCGCACTGCGTAGCCTACAGTGCGTTTCTTGAAGTTGGAATCATGGGGGGAAGGAGGAGATGACAGTGCTCAGCACATTTATCAGCCTTGTAAAAAAGGCCATAGTAACACTTGCTCTCTCTCCTGAGATGATTGACCAATCAGTGACGAGAGTCATCGCTTTGATCTCCTGCCAATCACTCGCGCTCGGACAGGAGATGGGGACAGATACAGCAGCTGTGAACTGACTTTTTTCTTTATCATTCCTTTCCCGTTTTCAGACTTGTTGAAGTATTGTGTGTAGCCCAGAACGTAAGTTAAAACTATTACGTACGTTCAAGTTCTAACCGGACACCCTACAGCGGTTTTTACAAGCCTATTGCCATATTTTTGTAATATAATAAACACTGTTACACTTTTTGAAACTATTTCAGCTTGTGTAGGCCTATCAGTGCTTTCTGAACATATTGAACACACTTTTAAAAATACCACGATAATACCGAAAACAGTGACAATTTTGGTTACTATAACCGTGAGGTTACATTTTCATACCGTTACATCCCTAATTACATCTATTCACAAACTCATGACAAACTGATGTTACATTGTAAAGTAAAAGAAATGGGTTTGGCTTGTAAAAATGTGTCTTCACACATGTGAAAGACAAATTGAAACATTTGAGCACCAGGCTCTCAATAATCATCAGACACTGCCCTGAGCTCAAAGGCTGGACTTGAGTTCTTCAGGAGCGAAATGAAACGTGACAGTGACACTCGGCTTACATAATAGGTTTTCTTCCCGTTCCTTGTCGTGGCTAATTATGAGTGGAAAAAAGGCCTGGAAAAGATGGGTCGGTGTTTTTTCCAAGTTCAAAAAGGCAAAGCTCTTGCCCCATTGTCTCTTTGCTACAAGCAGCGGCTCAGTAACTTGACATGAGGACACAGATACACGCCTGGACTCAAGTGGATCATAGGGAGTCACTCAGGCACATGACAGCTCCCGCAGAGAAACAGATTGAAGGTGTGAACAACCTTTACGGGTCTGCAAACGTCTAGGAAGGACGATGTTTTCAGAAGAAAAACACACTGCCACGACTGTTTTTTTTATTAAAAGTCAGACCCTGGATTAAACACAAACAGTATGCTTTCGACAGGAAGTTCGGAGCTTTCACCGTAGCCTACGTAAGTGGTCTGATGTTTATACGTGCTCTGGTGTGTGCGTCGAGCCGGCGGTGTGTGTGTGTGTGTGTGTGTGTGTGTTGGGAGTGAGAGAGTGACGGTGATTACCGGTAGCTTCAGAGCGAGTAGCGACTCTAGAGTCATAGTGAGAGGAACAAAGTGTCTCCCCTGTTCTTTCTGACCACGGTGAGACATCTGTAGCAGGAAAAGTTAACCCTCTCCTTGATTTCATGTTGTTTATGGAGAAGGAGAACCAGGAAATGAGTCGGGGGAAATGCAACGCTACCAAGCTACGGCCGAGCAACGTGCGTCGCCGCGACGTGTAGTTACATTTTGAAATGTGTGAAAAAGCCTCGGAATCTGAATTGAAAACGTTTACAAGCAAACACATTTACAAAAAATAATGCCCATAACAGGTTCAAATATTAAAGGGAGTCAAGTTCGGAGTCAAAGCCCTAATAAATAGATTACACTGTAGTGCTTGGTTGTACCACGGGATGGTGATAGTATAATAAGCAGCAGAGAAGGCACAGTGGTTTGTGTAGTCCTATTGATACGACAAATCAAATGGAAGAGTGGATCTTGGCTTCTAAATGAAACAGGCGAAGTGCAGCTAGGACAGACAACAAAGTGCGAGCTGTACCACAGACCCGCCACATTTTGATTGGCGAATGAATGTTTTTCTGCAGTTCCTAGACATTCCTCAAGAGTCCATGTTTCAAATGAGTGTTTACAGGTACTTTTTTTCTGGCAAAGAGCACACAGACGGTTTGGTTTGTAGCTCTTCGTGACACACAGGTAATAGCCTCCTAATTCTGTCTGAATGAAGGAAGGAGATCAACATTTCCGGGCAGCAGATTACTTGTTGATGGTAAATCATTAAGAGAGTGAGTCACTGGCCTGCTGGCTGACGCCGTTTTGTTTATTTGCCATAAAGGCTGATGCTGTTAAGAGCAGGCTTACAATCCCATATAAGAGAACCAGCTCATGATGAACTGATCCCGAAGGCTGTTTGCCTTAATGATCTGGAACTGTTCTTGTAACTTGTATTAGCATTTAGATGATAAGTGGTTTGGCTCTTGTTGCCTCTTGCTGGTTATCCACAGCGGAGTAGCTATTGAAGTAGATGTGTTGTCAGTGGATGTGGATTTTAGGACCACAGCCTGATATAATCAGCCCTATTATTAAATTATGGTCATGGACTTGAGTTTTTTTTTTTCTTTTCATGTAGTAAAACCCACACTTACAGTAAGACAATATGCAGTATACAGGGTTCTTGCACTATTTTTAAAGTCAAATTGAATGCTTTTTAAGCCTACCACAAATATAGTTTAAGACTTAAAATTGCTTGAAAAAAATAAATAAAAAAATTGATAGGAAAGAGAATTTGTGTCTTTAATAAGATTGTTAACTAGCTTAATAGCTTAACAATGTCATTATAATCCTTGTGCATCCTCAAAAAAAAATTATATGAGTGGATTAGAAAAGGCAATCTGATTGGTCAACTAGACATGTAGAATGTGCTCAAATCAGCATGACAGCCAATACATCCATGATGACAGCACACCAGGCTCATCACTTAAAATATTACTCCGCCATTTCCATGTCAACATCACAGAATCGAATCAAAAACTATTTTTGAAACATTTACATTCAAAAAAATAAATCCGGAACCACAGTGGAACACATAGAAACTCTCCAACGTGTTTCTATAAAGTGATTTGTTTTAAACGACTCACGCTCTGAAGTTAACGGTTACTGGAATTGTTTGGATCACATCAGCTGTGCCGCTGACAGATCATTATGTTAAAAATAGCTTCTACGTGTGAATTTCGCGGACGTACATGAGCTAAATCCGTTTGTAACGTTAAACGTTGTATAATCGTGTCGGCTTATCGACTGAAGAACCCACAACCCCTCTGCCCTTTGAGTTTCTGACAGCGATACAAAACCACTCGAAGCCGCCAGCTGAGAAGCAGCGAGTGGGGTCTGAAATTTTTGTTTGGCTTCGTTGAAACAACGCAGGCATTAGCTGCCGCTGTGTACTGTTTGTTTTACCAAGCTTATTTGAAATTCAAGGGCTAACACTCCCATGGTCCCTACGTCTTACGGCATAAATTACGCCTCGTTGTTTCCTGCCTACTCCAACCACCCCCGAAACCTATTCTCGTCCACAGTCACTAGCTAACTAACATAAAACTCCTGAAAATGCTGCAAGGCCTCATCTCTAAAAGACTACGAATGGTTACGAAGGTGAAGTACCCCAAATAAAACACATACGGTGATTTCTGTCAGGTCCATTAAGTCAAGAACACACATGACAATAAAAATGATTTAGGAATTTTTTTTTGAATAATTGCATTTCAGCTAATAAATTCTGAATAAAATTTTTGGCGGTATGGCTCTGTTCAGGGAGTCCTCTGACCTTTCACGAGCACCATGAAATAGCAGAGAGTCAGAGGACAGAAGCAACATTAGGGAACGCTGACACAGTTTAGGACTGTGTGAGCTGAACTATTCCCCCACATGAACAGAGCAGCAACGATGACATAGAAGCAAATGCCACGTTACACACGACCAGGAGGAGCTGGGGAGGTGGCGGGCGGCAGAGAAGCGAGCAGCAAGCAGGTAGGAGCAAACTGAATCTGCTTTAAATAGGGCGCCCTGTTTGAGTGTAGCCATTAAGCAGCGAGGGGTGTTGATCAGCTGATGCGCTACTCCAGATCAACTGATGCAGCTCAGCTGGAGCTGATAAGACCGTGTTGTTGGCCAATAGCGTTAGCAGCGTCTTGACTACCTGGCCTGCCAGAACTGACGCTGACGCTCAGTTTACGGTAGACCATCGTGACCATCAGCGACAAATTACCCCATCATCTTAAAAACACGGTCAGCAAATTAAATAACAGCAAATTTAAGACATTTTATGACCTTAATTTCACAAAATTTAATTTCATACATTTTAAGACTTTTTAAGGACCCGCGGGAACCCTAGGTATAACAAAATCCTATAATTCTAAATAAATTCTATAAAGACTAACCTGCCATTTATTTTCTTGTGCCGTTTTCATATTCTGAACTTTATAATTTGTTGTTCTCTGCAGCTTTGGTGGTGAGATTTCTGACCAGACGCTTCATCTGGGAGTACGACCCGACACTCGGTAAGATGACATATCTGTTTCTATTAACCAGTGTTAATATGACCACTGGTACTAACAATACTATTGCTGCTGCTGTCCCCTTTTCTGTGACTACAGCAATGATAACTACAGCATTGCTGCTGTTGCCATCAATACTACTGTATGTACCACTACTACTGCTGCTGAAACAACTACTGCTACTAGACCTGCCATTGCTCTCTCTCTCTCTCTCTCTCTCTCTCTCTCTCTCTCTCTCTCTCTCTCTCTCTCAACATGTTGTATCCTTGTCAGAGTCAAAGTAATAGTTTGACATTTTGAGAATTACTAGCCTTCCTGCTGACAGTTAGATGAGAAGATAGATGCGACTTATGTCTACTAAATATGAAGCTAACGCCGGCAGCCAGTTTAGCATAAAGACTGGAAGCAGGGGCAAAGGGCCGGATTGGCCTACTAGTGGGAAGGTTGGTGGTTTGATCCCTTGCCACAGCGTATGAATGTGGCTGAATGGTTCCTGTACTACGTTAAAGTGCTTTGAGTAGTCGTTAAGACTAGAAAAGCGCTATATACAGTAAATACAATCCATTTACATTTATACTTTGTTTTCTGTAAAAAAAGTGTAAAAATGTCAATTGGTGGTTTCTGGAAAGATATGGGTTGGAACTTTGTAAAGTGGTTGGCTGATCCGGATCGTAACATTAGCATACAGATGTTTGAGTGGTATTAATGTCATCTAATTCTTGCCAAGAGGGTGAACAAGCATGTTTCCCAAAATGTTAAACTTTTCCTTTACAGATTTATATACAAATACCTATTCTCTAAAAGAAGTTTTTGCTATACCAAAAGGTGTAAAAATAAGATTAAAAATAACCCAATTGCATAGAAAATAGGAGAAATTAAGTCAATTCAATTAAGTCAATTATGCAGTAAATTAAATTAATTTTGGTTATTTTAAAAAGCACACAAGTGATGCAATCAGATTTAATGCAGAATAGGTTTCATTCTGCTCTCATCAGAGCAATATAAAATTGGCCTTTTAACACACTGATGCAGATTGAGCGAATTCCCTGCACTGTAATTACAGGGCATAAAGACATGAGGTTTTTCTGGCTGTACACATCAGGTCAGAGCCTCAGGATTACTCACATGGTGCCCTCTCCAATACCGTATCTATTTTTAGTGACATAAGGTGCAGCATCTCAGCAGAGTGCAATTACCACATTTGGGAGCATTTCCCTTTTTTAAGTCAATCACCTCTTCATGTAACAATATGATGATCGCAATCTTATAGCCATTGTGCCCTCTGCTTCACATAACAACATGTGCCTTGCGGGTTGTTGAGGTGCTTTTAGCTGCAAGGGTGACAAAACAGGAAAACTTATTTTCCAGGTATTGAATGACTTGTTTTTGTTCGTCAGAGTAAAACTTTAGGGCAGAACACAGGTACCGGTTATTAACCTGTTATTAGAAATGGATTCATTTTCTTACCTCAAGATATAGTACAGCAATAATACCCTGGATAGCTTTGTTGTAATGTAGTGTATTGGTAATGTGTGTACCAGCTTCATACGACATGTGTACTGTATTAAAGCATAACTCTCGCCAAAATGCCACCTAGGGTCTTTTTGTGAATGTACCCGAGTCAAACTTTCATTTAAAAGCATATTTAGGACGGAAGCGCCACTTTTAAGATTTACCGTATTCTCGTTTTCGGTTAAATGGCCTTTTGAATGGGAGTGCTAGGGGCACTACTATGCCATTACCTGTTTTCATACAAAATTGTAGTTTGCTAAATATGTCACATTTTTTTAGTTCTTCCATAACATTGCACTTTAGATGTGGGTGAATTTCCCACACCAGGAGTAATGTATATAGTTCTATTTTATAGTGATCAATTATCTATTCAAAAAATGTTCTATGCAAAATGTAAAATTAAAGAAAAGATAGAAAATAAATATTTGTATGTGTTGTAAAGTGGTTAGAAAAATCTGACTCGGCTAAAATCGGTATCGGCTGGTCAAACTCCATGAAACATCTGAATCTGCCTAGGAAATTGTAATCGGTGCATCTCTATTTAAAACACTAAGAAGGCTCGACACAACATGAAACTTTGCTCGAAGTATCACCAGGGGCTCTACACATGGACTTGAGCATTGAGAACATGGTTTGTGTACACAGAGTTTACTAAAAAGAAAGGTTTTGAACAACTCACTCTAGCTGTTGGTTTTTCCGCTCTCCGCCATCTTGCCAGTCAAAAAGAGTCGATCTCCAAATGCAACATAACAGGGAGGAGAGTAAAGATGGAAAGCTCCTAAAGCTTAGTTCCATATAAATGCACAGCTAATTTGTTGTTTTGTCGTTCGTGAAAAACAATATTAACCTTGTAGTTGAAAAAGGAGCCTCATATAAGAATGACATTTTCTCTTATGAAGTCCGTTCATTCACATTCGGAGATTGACTCTTTTTGACTGAGCCCCTGGTGATACTTCAAGCAAAGTTTCATGTTGTGTCGAGCCTTCTTAGGGTTTTAAAAATAGCAAATTTGATGCGATCATAGTAGTGCACCTAGCACTCCCATTCAAAAGGCCATTTGACTGAAAACGAGAATACGGTAAATCTTAAAAAGTGGCGCTTCTGTCCTAATTATGCTTTTAAAACGAAAGTTTGACTCGGGTACATTCACAAAAAGACCCTAGGTTGCATTTTGGCGAGAGTTGCGCTTTAACTTCAAGTAGTGCACATGGTTAATAATAATAATAATAATAAACAAAAAAAAGCAGAGAAGAGCGATAACTGCCTCCCTGATTACCACAAGAGTTGGCATCCCAACCAAGAAAGCACAGCTTGAGGTGCATAACGGGAATAAAAGCACAGTTGGAGGGTGTCTGTGACCAATCAGACAGCCTGGCTGAAATTACCCATGAAGTGGTCGACACATTATTAAAACCCTATTATGGGCAAATCACACAGGTGGGGCTTATGCGTGCAGAGCGCTGGTCGTAAAAACGCAAAATTACTGTCAAATGTGGGCTGCACTTCATCAATTTCAATATGCCTTCCAGGGTCTACAGCTCACCAATCATCTCCATTTATTATCTACCTATTCATTGCGATCAGGGTCAAAAGCAAGCTCAATTGTTTTTTTTCTACAATGTGGAATCACTGGTGTTCCCAGGCCTGCTGGAAAATGTAGTCCTTTCAATGCAGGGCTAGGCAATTATGTGCCATGGAGGGTTTTGTGGAGTTTCACCAAAAGCAAAGACCATGCCAGATTTGAGTCAGATTAGCACACATTCATCTGTACTTTGCACACAATTTGCCCATCGTTACTCCAGCATGTCCTGGGTCTGCTTTGGCAGAGTTGTCTCTAAACTAATGTCAAGCACCCAAAGCACATCAGCTGGCCCAAGTAAATGTGAAGTTCCTCCTACTATAGACTGCTGAGCCCCTTAAAAATTATAGAACATGGACAACACAATCCTTTCCAGAAAACATTCATACATGTTGAAGGGAAACGGGAAGCAAGGACAAACCGTAAAGTCTCTGTTGTGAGAAATTCAAGACACTCTTGCTGTGTCCTTGAACCAGACACTACACTCACAAAATCACACAAAAGGGGGAAATGATAAAAGCAAGTCAGGTGTATTGATTATTGTTAGAAGTCTGCTACTTTCCAGGAAGAAGAGACATCTGACACCGTGTCTTCATTATTACTGGTAGTTAGAGAGGCTGAATGAGCTGCGTGCCAAGTGACCCAAAACAACTAACAGTTTGCTCTAAAGTCGCCAACTATATTGAAATCTATTCAGAAAGTGAAATACAAATTCTACAAACTGTTAGGGTCTTAGTAGCAACTTTATTTTTCTTCTAATGTGCGTCTTGGTGGCAACTTTAAAATTGATACTTTCTTTCAAAAACATATTAAGACTAAGTTATGCCTCAACACCAAATTTGCATTTCCGGGCTCTAGTGATAGTGCCAAGATAGGAGCTAGTCCAAATCCAAACAAATCCAGGAATCAAATATTCTTTTAGACACCTGTGGGTGACTTAGCTGATGCTACATCAACAAAGAAGGATCATAATGTGGTAAACTGTGGGATTCGGCCTGTTTCAATGATGCAAAAATACATGAATATGTGCATAAGTAGTAATGATTAGACTTGTGCTAAAACATCTGCAGACTTTGTTACAAGATGACCAGTTGGATCTCTAACACAGTAGCTGTTCAGAATGCAGATGGCCATAATATATTGAGTTATAAATTTCTGTCTCTGCACACCATACAGTTACAGAACCTAATCTCCCTTGGCACACAGAAATGAACTCCGCTACTTGTACTGTAGTTTGGCATCACAACCAGTGCTTAATATTGTATCACATGGTGAAGAGGGAATTTCTGGTATGAACATTTTGGAAATAAAGTACTGTAAAGCATGTGTAAGAGCAGAACGATTTTACGAGCTATATCAACAAACTGCATTCTGTTTCCAGTTTCGACACTTTGAGTCTGGCGTGACACATTCTCCTTCTTCCTTCTGCCAAAACAGCCCTCAGGCATTTAGGGGTTTTAAATTATGAGGGAAGAATTGCTTGCTGCCAGGAAAATTACTGCTTTTGTTTCTCTCAAAGACCATTAGTTGGGATGGTGGGGCTGGTTAATTCATCCCAGCCCTGCCCCATGTCAGTGCATTTAGCAACAAATGCACAGAAAGGTGGACGTGGACAGATTAGGTGCTGTTTGCAGCTGGTAGAGTGATGACTCCTGAAATAGTCTGTCCCACGGGTCACTGTGTTAGACTCTGGTTCTCCTCCTCACAGATGCTCCTCATGCCTCCAGCCAAACAGCTATAAATCCCCACTCTACTTCCACCTCTGGCTCTCTGTGACATTTCATTTACGTCACAGGATGCAGTTTATTCCCCGGAGAGGTGAGCACACCTGGGACACAGCAGGATGGACGTGCAGAGACTAGAGCAACAACAAGCTCCAAATCTGCTGTATTAGATATTTTTTCAATGAGAATCTGAACATCTTTTTGACAGGTTCTTAGTAAAATGGTTTGTGTTTTTGAACTTATCGCTGAGCTATTTGACTACATCTGGTACCAATCTATCAATTTAGTCATGAAGGGATAAAGGTCTTTTAAAAGTTTTAGAATTGATCAATTGTTCAGACCAGGATATATCGGGGCAACATAACACTCCCAGCACTGCTTTGTTATCGAGTTCTGATGTGGAAGTAGTATAAGTAGTAAAAGTCTCAATCATTTTTCCTCACAGACAATGTATTCACTCTACATATTTATTACATTTGGGAGCATAAACAGGCAATATAGTGCCTAAAATTCTATGACCAAGGGAATGGTTTAAGCTACATCTAAGCTTTTTATTTTTAACGCGTTTTGAGACAAAAACGATCCCTGTCCACACAAGAATTTTAACTCCAGTAGCAGAACTAAACCCTGTCCATATTAACACATTTGACAACACATATCACGACCATTCACATACACTGGGCATGCGTGTGCAAGTGTAAACAGGAAGCAGATTGTCTGAGGTTAGTTTGCAGTTGAAAATTATGGATGTGTAAGTTGAAAATACAGAAAATACATTGGAGAAAGAACAACAATGGCGAAAAGACCAGGGATTTATTTGCTTGGACCTACAACGAGGTGGAACTGTTACTGAACGGTATGTAAGCTACCTAACCGATAAGACAGACTTGATGTGCGTCGTCATTTCCAAAAGGTCTCCGTGTGCCTGTCCAGACTACAAAGCAACCCCTCATTCTTCAAACCAAAACGCGGTCAGCAGTGTTTCCAAATGTCTCCGTTTCAGGGGCTCGGCCACACTGCAGTATTGTAAACTTAGCAAAAGATATTCAGTTTTAAACCAAAACGGTAGTAATGGGCGATAGAAACGATATGCACTAAACGATACAAAATTGGCCAACAATAGAGATTTTAATTTATATTGCACTATCGCGATAATGCATGTTGATGACACAATCTACCCGCAAAATTTAGAGCCACGAGCTGCAACACATCATCGCCATCTTGAGTAAACGTGGCTGAAAGCGAAACGGAGGGGCTGGTCTATGGCATGGCACTACTGTAAAGAAACTTTTATACTTGAAACATTTTCTTTAGTTGACGTATATGAGCCTTATAATGGAAGTACCTTCTTTATTTAACAAAAATTATTGTACTTTCATTTTGCACTTTATTATGTTTTCATTTGGAGTATCTGTGCACTACACTTGGAAGAATTTTATTTATTTTAAATAGCCATACCTAATCCTGGAAGTATTTCCCTAATTCACAGTATCGGTTCCTTTATTAACAAGACACCAGTTTTCATTTCACTAAGAGAACAAAATATTTAAAACCAAATGAGTTACATTAGGCTGCAGGTAAGAAACGTAATGTTTGAAAATTAAAGTATCCGTGCATCTTTGCCTAATACTGAAAGTATTTTCAGTACAGTGTCTGTTCCTTAACTAAAAAACGACACCAGTTTTTCCCATTCTCTGCATCTTGGTTGGCATTTAAGAACCAAGGACTTAAACTGAGTGTAGAGCCTTTGAGAATGGTTTGCACTAAAGGAAAGAAACCCAATACTTTAAGCTTTTTCTTTGTTAAAGTCTCTGCAACTAGTGCACTTGAATTTTATTTTGCACAATAAAAATACACAATATACAATATATACTGCTAAATACATTTAGCAGTTTGGCTTTCCTTAGGGTCTATGTAACCTGTTCTGAGATGGTTCTATTATAATTTATATATCGTGATATATCATTATCGCAAGAGGAGGCAATGTATATCGAAACATGGAATTTAGGCCATATTGCCCATCCCTACAGAGTAGTGTAGATGTAGCCTTAGTTGCATAGTCATGTTGTATGCGACATGACACATTAAGTTGGAGCTCTTCCGACACTTTACCAATTTAATAATCAGTGCAAGGAATGAGATGTAGTCATTCTAAAGAAAATATGAAAGTCTGGTGAATTTTTCCAATACTGATATCTTGACTTGCGTCTAATATTTTCCCTTCACAAAAACACCATACTGTACATCAAGAACCAGCAGGGCAGGCCGGACATGAGTCACAAGCTGAAAGCAATTGTAAAACTTGATTCATAAAGTCAAAAAGCTTTGAGAAAGTGCTCGCCCTCTGGTTAAGATGACGGCAAAATCTATCAGAATCTCTCTCTTTACAAGAAGGATTTCAGGGGCTTCAGTGCTCTCTGGAAGGTGTTTACACAGATGGGATTTTTACAAGGGGGCAATTCAGGCAGATAACGCCAGTACGGTTCAAGGTAGAATGAAAGGTCACAGCTACAGTTCACACGTGTGTTCCTGTGCCAGGAATAAGAAGCTTTTATCCAGCTTTTTAAACCAGCTAGAGGTGAAGCTCAGGTCATTGCAGGAGTCAGCCTTCATCCTTCTGCTGACAAATTGTAACGTAATGTGCCTTTTAAACAATGCATTGTCTGTCTGAGCCATGCAGAGGGCAGCATGTCTCTCCTTGTTTTGACAACTATTAGCCCAGAAAAACATGGACGTTCGTGAAGTCCATAATTACACATAGGTCTCTGAAGGGAGGTTTTGAAGCCAGGTGCATTTGGTCTGGCTGTATCATTCTAGGAAGCAGTACACACTTGAAGCAAAGGACAAGCAGGCAGGGTGGTTGGCAAAGTTAATATATGTAATCTGTGACCAGGAAAGACTTTGCAGCGAGGTAACCAATGGTGTCATTCAAGCAGAGCACTGAAGTCATGCTTGCATTAGCTAATCAGCTATGTACAGTGCCTTGCGAAAGTATTCGGCCCCCTTGAACGTTTTGACCTTTTGCCACATTTCAGGCCTCAAACATAAAGATATAAAACTGTAATTTTTTGTGAAGAATCAACAACAAGTGGGTCCCAATTATGAAGTGGAACGAAATTCATTGGCTATTTCAAACTTTTTTAACAAATAAAAAACTGAAAAAGTGGGCGTGCAAAATTATTCAGCCCCTTTACTTTCAGTGCAGCAAACTCTCTCCAGAAGTTCAGTGAGGATCTCTGAATGATCCAATGTTGACCTAAATGACTAATGATGATAAATAGAATCCAGCTGTGTGTAATCAAGTCTCCGTATAAATGCACCTGCCCTGTGATAGTCTCAGAGGTCCGTGTAAAGCGCAGAGAGCATCATGAAGAACAAGGAACACACCAGGCAGGTCCGAGATACTATTGCGGAGAAGTTTAAAGCCGGATTTGGATACAAAAAGATTTCCCAAGCTTTAAACATCCCAAGGAGCACTGTGCAAGCGATAATATTGAAATGGAAGGAGTATCAGACCACTACAAATCTACGAAGACCCAGCCGTCCCTCTAAACTTTCAGCTCATACAATGAGAAGACTGATCAGAGATGCAGCCAAGAGGCCCATGATCACTCTGGATGAACTGCAGAGATCTACAGCTGAGGTGGGAGACTCTGTCCATAGGACAACAATCAGTCGTATACTGCACAAATCTGGCCTTTATGGAAGAGTGGCAAGTAGAAAGCCATTTCTTAAAGATATCCATAAAAAGTGTCGTTTAAAGTTTGCCAAAAGCCACCTGGGAGACACACCAAACATGTGGAAGAAGGTGCTGTGGTCAGATGAAACCAAAATCAAACTTTTTGGCAACAATGCAAAACGTTATGTTTGGCGTAAAAGCAACACAGCTCATCACCCTGAACACACCATCCCCACTGTCAAACATGGTGGTGGC